>NC_086004.1:77500-107500 GCF_030014385.1 Trichomycterus rosablanca
CCCAAGAACACCATATCTACTGTGAAGCATGGGGGTGGAAACATCATGCTTTGGGGCTGTTTTTCTGCAAAGGGGACAGGACGACTGATCCGTGTTAAGGGAAGAATGAACGGGGCCATGTATCGTGAGATTTTAAGCCAAAACCTCCTTCCATCAGTGAGAGCATTGAAGATGGAACGTGGCTGGGGCTTCCAGCATGACGATGGTCCCAAACACACAGCTCGGGCAACGAAGGAGTGGCTCCGTAAAAAGCATTTCAAGGTCCTGGAGTGGCCTAGCCAGTCTCCAGACCTCAACCCCATAGAAAATGTGTGGAGTCCGTGTTGCCCAGCGACAGCCCCAAAACATCACTGCTCTAGAGGAGATCTGCATGGAGGAATGGGCCAAAATAGCAGCTACAGTGTGTGCAGACCTGGTGAAGACTTACAGGAAACGTTTCACCTCCGTCATTGCCAACAAAGGTTATGTTACAAAGTATTGAGTTAAACTTTTGTTATTGACCAAATACTTATTTTCCACCATAATTTACAAATAAATTCTTTAAAAATCCTACAATGTGATTTCCTGGATTATTTTTTCTCATTTTGTCTCTCATAGTTGAAGTGTAGCTATGATGAAAATTACAGACCTCTCTCATCTTTCTAAGTAGGAGAACCTGCACAATCAGTGGCTGACTAAATACTTTTTGGCCCCACTGTATACACACACAATGTAAACTGAGAGCAGGAAGTATGAAGATCAACATAAAAGTGAAAAGGTTCAGAAGTTTATAAACAGTTATTGATAATACACTTTGATCTTCGCTTTAAATTTGTTAAAAAAAACATTTCATCAAAATAAATGATAAATGATTTTATGCTGATTAAACTTTTACAGCGAACAGAGATTTCAGGTCCAAAAACCCTTGGATGAGCAGCAGAAGGTGAAAACGAGAGAAATCACACAAAACAGGAGCGTCCATCCTCATAGGGGGTCTAGAGGACCAAATTATACACCAACACTGAAGCTCAACACTACCAGCTGGGCCAAAGAAAAAACAACCATCAAGTGTCCCTGAATTTAACAAAGCAACTGAGGAATCATTCCTCTAATAACTGGATCCACCTCAGTGTTCCATTATTCTACATGAGTGACTGGTGGCTGTGTGTGTGTGTGTGTGTGTGTAACTGGGCGTGTGTTTATGTTAAACTCTTACCATTTCTTTAGCTTCTTTACGTAATGATGGGACACTCAGGATGCTGTAGAGAGCGCCGTTTACATAAGGCCGGATCTGTACACACACACACACACACACACACACACGTACATTACGCATGATGTACAATTATAGGATTTGTTTCACGCTTCCTCCACGCCAGCATTACAGAAAAACGCCTTTATTTGTCAAATATACATATACAGAGTTCAGTAAAACCCAATTCTTTCCTCCCAGTGCAGGATCAGCCATCGTACAGTGCCCCTGGAGCAGAGAGGGTTAGGGGCCTTGCTCAAGGGCCCAACAGTGCCTGCATGGCAGAGCTGGGATATGAACTCTCAACCCTTCAGTTGCTACCCACTACGCTCCCACTGTCCCTATAGTAACGAGGTCAAACTTGCAGCAGCTTAATACAGGTGAGTTTCACAGAGTTGCACAGAACCTCAGATGTGGAAACAAGTTCCTTTACGCCAGATGATTCCACATGATGCTTCACATTTTAAACATTTTAACGTTTGTTTTACCAGTTTATCCTGGTCAGAGTAATGGTGGGTCTGATTTATTGGGTGAAAGGCAGGAAACACCCTGGACATGTCACCATTTCAAATGTTTCAGGATGATTTCATATGAAATAATATAAATGTAAAAATGTAAACGTTTACTTTCAACACCGTGTAATAAAATCCAAGTTTCACAATGAGATGCTTTTAAAATCCAGTTTCTCCTCTCAGTATTAGATCGGGTTATATTCAGAGACAGTGGGTGAGTAATTTAAATAAAAATAAAACTATTAAAACACTACGTAAGTGTAGAAAATTACTAACATTTACATTTCCTGGGAATTAGAACTGAATAAGACAAGAATTTACCTCAAACTACAGGTGATGGATGTTGTACTGGGGTGCTTCTATATAAATATATTATTTTTGTTATAAAGATTAAAGGTAAAGATTTTAGTAGAGTAATGATAAAGGTGGTAGGAGATTCACCTCATGATTTTCGTGTCCCAGCAGGTCGGTCAGAACTTTCAGCACATGTTTGGCTTTTTCGGTACATTTTCTCTTTCCTGTAAAATAATAAAAGTTTTATGCTTCATCTTACTATCTAAAATAACCTAAAGATCCTAAAGAACCTAATAATATAAAGAGTACCTTGTGTGCGCAGGCAGAGGTTCATGAGCAGAGCGACAGCGTACTCCAGTGTGTAATCTGATAAACAGTCCGAGTCCTGCAGCTCATCAACCAGCCATCCGATCAAACCCAACCTGATTAGAGACGACTGATGGACACGTCTGTACATGCAGGAACAGGAACACACACACACACACACACACACACACACACACTCCTGTTGGCCTTCTCATAGACAGAAGATTTGGCATTTACTGTGCATCATCCAAGTGAAAGAGTGTGTCTACAGGTGAGAGCACATGTGGGTGTACAGGTGAGAGTAGGGGTTACAGTACAGGCGAGATTACAGGTGAGAGCACAGGTGAGAGTACAGGTGTACATGTGGGTGTACAGGTGAGAGTAGGGGTTACAGTACAGGCAAGATTACAGGTGAGAGTACAGGTGTACATGTGGGTGTACAGGTGAGAGTAGGGGTTACAGTACAGGTGAGATGGTTGTACCTGAGGCTGAGTTTCTGCAGAGCTCCCAGCACATTCTCTCTGCTCACTGAATCTTTCTCCTCTGATTTCAGAGACTCCACCAACAGCTTCAGCAGAGAGAAACTCTGAGACAGGTAACCACGCCCTGAAGATTAAACACAGTTATCCAACACCTATATCACCCTGTGCACCAGAGGAGATAAAACCACTGTAAAGAAAAGTGTTCCCAGTATCACCGCTCATCACCTTCAGACAGAGAGGCGAAGGCATTGATGAGACGAGCCGTGTACTCCCTCACCACCTCGTTCTTGGATCTGAGTAGATGAAGAGCAGATTTCTGAAACGCACAACATCAGAACAACCAACATCAGAACAACCAACATCATTGTTATATTTTATTTTACGTTACGCTATCTAATAATATCAGTTCAAAATCAGTGTTTATATACCGAGGTATAACCAGGTGAGTTTAGGTGAGTTTTACCTGTTTGGTTGTGCGGCAGTTGAGCAGGTCGTTAGTAATGAAAGCTTGTAGGATCGTGTCTCTCTGTTCGCCCTGCAGTGAGCGCGTCAGTCTCTACACACAGGAAACACACTATAAATCCCACCTGTATTCTACATCACCCGCTCTATAAATCCCACCTGTATTCTACTCATCACACTCCTCTCACTTATCACACCCCCTCCTCACCACCTACCACCTAAACCTAACAAAGTAAATGATCTGTGATTATTAACCCGTCAGCACTGAAACACATCACAGTAACACTAAACACTCCTAAATGTTACCCAGCGCAGAGCCTGCAACAGTAAAGCCTTCAGTCGGTCTGATCCACTCATCAGATCTCTCTTCAGCTTCTCATAGTTGAGTGATGGAAGCAGTGGAACGTCTTTACTCCTTCTGATCAACAAATAACACAACAGAAATTCTGTAATAATAATAAAATGATTTTACAAATAAGAATAAAAATAAAAAAGTAAATTATGCAATAAGCAATTTGCTATAATAATTCTAATAAGATTTTAATAATATTGATAATGAAATTTGTTGATAGTTGTTGATATAATTTCTGCAATTAAAGAGGCAGTAAGATTTCTGTTGAATAAAAAGACAATAAAAGTTTAAGTGTGTTTATCTCCAGTCTGTCATAGCAGAGCAGTAGTGTAGGTTTTGGTGTACCGTGGTACTGGGTAGTTATGGTAAATGATGTAATGGTTACTCAGGAGATTACAGTGTATGCTGTTATAGTAAAAATCCAATCATTCTTGTTTTATTGTTAATGTTAATCTGATCAGTAAATGTAAGTAAATAAACTGGCTTTGATCTTAGTGGTGGTTCCTGTTCTACTCTGGTGCTACAATATCTTTATTGATAATGAATCACAGCCGGCGACGCCCTCAACACAAAAACGTCACATTTACTAGAGAATTTAATAATGTGATGCGAGTACTGATACTTACTGTGCTGAAATGGAGGCTCGCAGCATGGAGGAAGCCTACACACACACACACACACACATTATTATGATCATTATTACTGGACAGTTCTGCATGCTGTTAGATGTTACATGCTGGATGGTGTAGGTGTGTCTGGTTGGGGTTGCATGCATTATTATAGGTTTAGTTCACACGGTGAGTCTCAGCTGGAACAGTTTGGGCTTGATGAGCAAGTTTCCTCTTTTTATATTAATTTTAGTTCTCATCTTTATACATTCTCTTTCTCTTGCTTGTTTCTGTTCATCTGAAGGTTTTTGTTTATTATTTCTCTCTTTTTCACACAGAAACTCAAACCTAATGAGATGAACAGTAGTCTGGCTGATCATCAGCTCTGTTTGAATAGGGAGGAAAGTTCATCCTACGTTCCACAGAGAACAGGAAGGGTGTAGAAGTTTAATCAGATATTTAATGTAAATGTTAGCTTTTCCACAGTACCAACCCAGTCTCACTGAAGTCTGTGTGAAATTAGCCTTCTTAATTCGTGTTCGTGTTTATGGATTCATGTTTATGGATTTAACATTTGCTTCGTTTGATAAGACTTTTATCTAATCATATCTGTGTGTAAATGAGACGTCTACACACTAAACCAACCTTCAATATTTACCAATTGTGCAGAAAAAAAGACAAACTTGCACTGATTTATCACTGTATACGGAGACGCTAACGTTTATGTCTGCTGTAAATTGCCCACAGTCAATCAAGCTTTACATCAGCACAGACTTACTGCTGTGAAAAAAAGAATGAATGTTTTAGTGGTTGTTGGAATATATTTGGTCATGCAGAAAAAGATCTTTAGCATAAGGTAACAGTTTAGATTTTCTTCTCAACCTTTCCATGGAAATCACTGTCCCATTTACCTTATAATGAATGCAGTTGAACTAGCCCTATTCATATGGGCACAGAGACATCAGCAGCTAGAGTTAATCATTGTAATAAATGAGGAATCAGGAGACTATGACACAGAGTTATACAACACCACATTAATTATAGTAGGTGTTTGTATATTAGTGACAACAAACTTATAAAGAATTATATGAACACCTGACCACTAATACACCCAAAACAGGCTCCACTCTTCTAAAAAAAAGCTTTCCACAAACATTTGTACTGTGTCTGTGGAGACCTGTGCACTGATGTGGGCCAAGAAGGTCTGGCTCACAAACGCCATTTTAATTCATCACAAATATGTCCAGAGGGGTTGAGGTCAGGGCTGTGAAGTCCCTCCACATCAAACTCATCCAACTGATTGCATTTAGATAGCTTGTATTTGTGAATAGGGATATAGGCATGCTGGAACTTAAACCAAACTCCCCACAACTTTAAATTAAAGATTATTTTGACCAAATGCACCTTATTTACTTAATAATCTCCATCACACAGTTTTTTACTTGAGGTGTTCTGAAACAGTTTTAAAAGGGTTCACATACTTTTACCCATATCGTTTTCCAGTGTGTTCCAATCTTTTAGTCACAGAAAAATCTCATATCTATACAGTCTGTAGCTATAAATTACTCAGTAATATGCAGATTTTTAATGTTTCTATCATCAGAAGATTATGGAACAGCTGCAATAATAATACGAGTTTCTCCTCTGTGAGGACTGGAAGAGGAGGAGGAGGAAGGGTTATTAATAACTGTTAGTAATTGTTTATGCAGAGAAGATGTGGATGAGGAGGTAAAGGATGACGAGCAGGATGGAAGTGAGGAGAGACTGAAAGAATGAAGCAGAAACTTACATATCCATCATCATAAGGAGTCATAGAGTAATATCCCTTCATCCCCACACACACACACACACACACACACACACACACACACACACACACACACAGACACACACACAGAAAGAAAGAAAAAAGAAAACACTCAGCAGAACATCAAACATGACGTGTGATTAATCAGAGGAGAAGATCAGAATAATAATCAGACGATTTTTCTCATCATTCTTCACTATATAAAGATGTGAACGGTGAAGAGTCGATCAGAAAAACGTCCTGGAGGTGTGTGTGTGTAATGAGGGTGTGTGTGTGAATAACGTATGTGGTGTATTATGAGGATGTGTATGAATAATGTATATGTGTGTGTGAGTATTATAATGGTGAGTGTGATTAATGTATATGTGTGTGTGTGTGTGTGTGTGTGTGTGTGTGTGTGTGTTGACACTCACAGTCCCAGGCCGGGTGAAGTCGATGCTCTGAGCAATGTTCTGGCTCATCTGGGTGCTAAAGAGGCGCACACACACACCCTGCAGGTATTCAGGGGAAATCTACAGACCAACCAACAAACCTTAAACTCAATTATATAAACATGATGTGAGTTATTACCATAAACATAATAAACAACATAATCGTCTGATTGCTCAGGTGTTGCTCCCACAGTTTTAATGTCTGTGTGTTCCTGTGTGTTGTGGTGAAGTTCCTGATGAAGGGTCAGAAATCTTTCAGCTCTGCTATTAAAATCTCTGCACTAATAAAAGATGAAAGCAGAGGGGCGGTGAGACGTTACCATTTTGCCCCGGACCGAAGCCTCCAATGAATCCACCAGCTCGGCCGTCACTCCGATCAGACTGTGATAATCAGCCTGGATCTTACTGAACCTCCTCATGGACACTGAGAGCTTCTGCTCCATCTCCAGAAGCTCAGAGCGGAGCTGCTGCACGCTGTCTGAACACACACACACACACACACACACACACACACACCGGTGTAAATATCAGTACCAACACCAGTTAACACCAGGCAACACAATTCAACACGCCACACAACACCCAATCTTGTGAAAAGCCATTTGAGGGTGGAGTGGTTTCAGTGTCGATGCTCTTGGCCTCAAAAAGGTTTGGACGTTTACCTTTAGTGCTCTCATACTAATGAGATTATGTTAAGGAAACATTTTATCAATTATAAGAAATTAGAATTGAACTATAGTAATAAAATTAAGTCATGAACCCTCCAATACGCACCAACAGTCAACATCATTTAGAAACTTTATTCCGTTTCTATTTTCTTAACTTTTTCTTTGTTTGATTGAGCCACTCAGGCAGCGTTTCTTCAGGCTCTTCACGTTCTAGTGTAAACGCTGCTGGTCTGATCTAGACTGGACTGGACTAAGGCTGGACTGGACTGAACTGAGGCTGAACTGGACTGAGGCTGGACTGGACTGAGGCTGAACTGGACTGGGGCTGGACTGGACTGAGGCTGGACTGGACTGAACTGAGGCTGAACTGGACTGAGGCTGGACTGGACTGAGGCTGAACTGGACTGGGGCTGGACTGGACTGAGGCTGGACTGGACTGAACTGAGGCTGAACTGGACTGAGGCTGGACTGGACTGAGGCTGAACTGGACTGGGGCTGGACTGGACTGAGGCTGGACTGGACTGAACTGAGGCTGAACTGGACTGAGGCTGGACTGGACTGAGGCTGGACTGGACTAAGGCTGGACTGGACTGAACTGAGGCTGAACTGGACTGAGGCTGGACTGGACTGAGGCTGAACTGGACTGAGGCTGGACTGAGGCTGAACTGGACTGGACTGAGGCTGAACTGGACTGAGGCTGGACTGGACTGAGGCTGGACTGGACTGAGGCTGGACTGGACTAAGGCTGGACTGGACTGAGGCTGGACTGAGGCTGAACTGGACTGAGGCTCGGCTTTGAAATTTTTTTTAATATAAATTATTCTGTTAAACATACAAATAAACAAATGAAATGTTTGTATCACACAAACAAAGCTCGGGTGGTGCAGCGGTCTATCATGCTTAGCCCACCTTCGATGAGATCTGGGTTCGAATCTCAGCAGGTGCTGTCGGTTGGCCGGGCGTCCACACAGTCATGATATGCTACGTTTTCCATCAGTGTAGAGAAACCAGTGAGGAACCTCTTACTTAGACGCTGTCTAACCTCACACAGATCCTACAGAAATCTCATCACCACCTCCATCCTCATCATCATCTTCTTCTTCTAATGAACTCAAACGTTCTAGTTCTGTAGGGTCACCAGCTCCATTCAGTTCAGGCCTCATACTGGTGCTTCACAACCCAATTTAACTTAAACAATTATAACTTATTTTCAGTGAAGGTACAAGGTTTAAATGATGAAGGTTGTTTTTAATCATGTGATTTATCATTAATATTTGGACTATAGTTAAGATGAAAGGATACGTATAGATCCAGCAGCCTCGGCGTCTTCCCGGCTTTCAGTGTAGAAACCAAAAGCTTCTCAAGTTTGTTCCTCAAATCTGGAGTCCAAGAGTCCTGCAATCAAACACATTAAATAAATACAGTGATAAATGTACGACGCGTGTTATTATTTCATAACCTAAATCATTTTCACTTACAGTAAGAGAGAATATTAAAAACACTTTTTATTATTTAATCTAATTCCAGGACAAATCTCCACTATCTCTGCTTTATAGTCAAATAAAATTCTCAAATGAATGTATAAATGATGTTCTCTGGTTCATTTTAAAAGTTTAATTTAATGAGCAAAATAGAGCAGACATGTCTATTCTTATACAGTATAGGAACACCAGAGCAGGTCCGGCTGTGTCCCAATCCACACTAATTAGTGCCCTAACTGTACTAAAGTCCATTGGAGAGGACTGAAAGCGCGGGAATGTGACGTCACTCGGTGACGGTAGACTGTGAGGAGAAACCAAACAGGTTGGATGATGGAGGATCTAATGAAGGTTTTGGTGTTTATGCTGATGTTTGCTGTGTTTAATTGAGCCGAAAGTGAGTAAAAATACTGTACAGCACCCTCCCGACTTATACTGACTGTGATATATGACTATCGCGGGTAATGGTGGACACTAATGTCGTGCTAATTACGATTAATCTTATATATTCTGTATATGGAGAGAGTGTAATGTTTGTTTATCCTGATATAAAAGTTATGAAGATATTGTTATAATTAATTAAGACAGCTTATTTTTAACGTTAACGAGTTATGTAAAGGTATTTATCTCGGTACGGTGTGTTCACATATGATATTTAGTGTATGCTGGGTAAAGCGTAGCATAATTAGTCCTGGGCTAATACTGTTATATACTGAGTGTATGAGGTGCTGCTGCCATTCTGTAAATACTGTTAAATATCTCTTGTTTTTTGTAGACCACAGCATTTGAATCAGCATGTCCATCTCACAAGACAGTCTGTATTAAAGAGCAGTTTACAATAATAATAATAAACTCCCATTACTGCATCTATTACTGGTGTATATGTGGCCTCAGTCCTTCCAGTTATTAGAATGTGTGTGTCTACAAAAACAGAAGTACGGTGGTGGTGGAACTGCATTTCACCTGGAAGAGATCCTTGAAGGATGGATGTGCTGCAGGATTTGGCACAAAGGGAAGAGCGTAAAAGGGCAGGAACTCGGTGGTTTGGCTCATCGCTGCTCCTCTCGTCTCCAGGAAGTTTTTAAAGTGTCTAATCCGCTCATCGAAATCAGATTGATTCTGTAAATCATCATTATTATCAGAACATACATCACAACATCTATACCACCAAAAAATGAGAACTATCCTCCCACCCCAACCCACCGCACCGAGCACCCCTTCACCCCAAATACTGTCCATCAGCTCATCAGTGGAGCTCTTATTAGTGTTTACATTTCTGTTGTTTTATTGTTCTGAATGTTTTGGTCACACTGTTCCACACAGCCATGCTGGTACACTAGATCATGTTGGTTTGTAGATCGCGCCCCCTGCTGATTGGATCTGGTGTAACAGTGTGATGAAATGATGGCTCTGATGAGGTTTTGGTTTCTCTCAGGGTGTTCCTGTGTTTGCTGACCTGTTTCCCATTCTTCAGTGGGTAGATGCTGAAGTGGATGTACAGGTAGAACTCGAGTTTCTGGACCACAGGGTCACTGTCACAAACATGTGCGGGGACGTTTTTAGTCCACAGCTCAAAGAAGAGCTTCATGTCTCCGTTATCGAAGGAGCTGAGCAGATCCTTCTGAAAACACAACATGTTTCATCAGGGGAGCTACAGCTTTAATCCCTTTAACCTTCTAACATTTAGTGGTGAAGAACAAAACACACGTACAAATCATTTCTATTTTAGTAGAGATTTAACGTAACGGTATATAAATGTTAATATAACAGTAGATAAATGTAAATATAATATAAATATAGGTATAACTGTATATAAATGATCTCACTTGAATGATGAGGGTTTTGGAATCTTGAGGTGAGCTGCTCAGAATTTTTGGGACAGGTTTTCCTTTGCTCTTGCACTCCTTCTCAAAGATCTTCACTGTGTCCTCCAGCTCACAGAACTTCAGGTACTACCAACCACAAACAGTTCCAGTCACTAGTTACAGCTGTCATTCACTCATTCATACTAAGTGTTTTATGTTGGTCAGGGTTGCGTTGAACTATTAATTTGAAGGTCACTGGATCATGCCACTGTTGGACCCCTGAGCAAGGCCCTTTAATTCTGATGGTTTGATATACAGTGTGTAATGTTAGAATGTGGAATCTGATAGAGCAACGTTAAATGAACAAATCTCAAAACCTTACATGATTTATCCAGTCAAATCAGTTCAGGAGCAAAAGTGCCAGCCGGACAATGGTGGGGCTTGAACCAACAACCTTCTGATTAGTCCATTATCTTAACCACTGAGCTTCTGCTGTCTGTTTAGGGTTATTGTTCCTGAACTGAATAAATGAAGCCTGAGCTGCTCACACACACAGAACCTCAGTGAGTCAGAAGTGTTGGAGCAGGTCAGTATCGGAACCTCTACTGTGAATCCAGACTGAATGATGGTAGAATCTCACCTCTCTGATCATCAGGAGAAGATCTGCTTCATTCGCCATGACGTCACCCATCACTGCAACCCTGCTGAATTCAAATACAGTTATACAATCACTAACTGTTCTCTATACAATTATACAATCACTAACAGTTATACCATCTATACTACACTAACTAATACACACAGTTATACCATCACTAACTGTTCTCTATACAGTTATACCATCACTAACTGTTCTCTATACAGTTATACCATCACTAACTGTTCTCTATACAGTTATACCATCACTAACTGTTCTCTGTACAGGAACACCGAGACTGTATTTATCTGTAAAATCGGATGTAATAAATATCATTAAAACTTTAAACTAATTTATTTTTATTTATTTAATTTTAAACACCGATTGATGCCGATACTACAGTTGCGTATTAAACTATAACACAATAAAATACAATGAAAAAGTTTGTTTACATTTTAGTTTAAGCTTTTCTTTATGTAGCCAGTAAGCTAACTAGTTAGCATGTATCTCTTACCTTAGTTACATAAGCTGCTCTTCAGTAATAAACACGCCGCTACACATTTCACTTCCTTTAATATAATTACATACTTTACAAATATTTATAATAAATGTCTGAAATCGAAATGAATGTAAAGATAAAACGATTTTATAAGAGTTAGCGCGCAGCTAAACCACCGCTACAACCACAATAATAATGTAACCATAGTAACTGTACACTTAGCGACGTAGCGCTACACTTCAGCAGGGTGTCGTGATTATGTAGTTCTTTCATACATCATTTGTAGTCAATTTAAATTGTTACATTTTTTTACAAACAACAAAAAAAGCCAAAACACAAAATCCTAATTTTATTAATAGTTTCTGTTTTTTCACGTTTAAAAATAATAATTTGTATATTTTGGCTGCTCCTGTTTATATCAGAAGCGCCACACGGACTCGTTTACAAGTTTTTACTGTCGTAGTTTAGCAGTAAAATAATGTCATGATGTTTTGCTTCATTTGTTTAATAAATGATTTAATAAATTAATAATTTGTATGTATATACGTGTAAGACAAAAGACCAAGAAAAAGCCAAACTTTATTTGGCGCTGTGTGACCCGGAAGTGGTTGTGGTTGCTCTGAGAGGTTACAGCGTGTTTGTAGCAGCGCGGTTTGTGTGAATGAATGAGACTTTATATTTATGATTTTTATTTTTAAGTTATTTGCTGCAGCTACACAAGAGAAGGTTTTGAAGTGTAATTTAATAAAGTGAGTAGGTCAGAATTACTGATTTATTTGTTGTAATTTAAATACATTTGATGTTTTTATGCTAAGCTAACATGCTAACGAGAGTAGTTTATATAAAGAATTAAACATTAATTAAATGTAAACGTTTTAAAGTTAAACCAAAGAATTGGAAAAGATGTTTAGTAAATATTAGATATTTAATGTGAACCAAAATATCTGTATATATTCGCTTTTCTGTTTTCTTTCAGTGGTTTAGTTTGTACATTTCTTCATGGGAGTTTTAATTATTTTTTTATTTGTTATTTTTTTGATTTACAACATTTTATGCTTTTATTAAGCAGTTTTATAGCAGTTTGCCACAATGTTATTTTTTTGATTTACAACATTTTATGCTTTTATTAAGCAGTTTTATAGCAGTTTGCCACAATGTTATTTTTTTTATAAATAAAAATATTCAATTTAATGTTGAATTATATTTACAGTGCTGAAACAGCAGCGGATTTTATCCTTTATTTATTATTATTATTTATATTTATAAATATTATTTGTAATTATTATTATTACTGACTTTGTTCAAGCTGAATGTTTTTTGTATTTATTTTATTAAGCTAAAGAAAGTAATCCACCTTCTGCAGGAAGATGGCTGGGATTCTGTTTGAGGATATCTTTGATGTGAAGGATATTGATCCTGATGGTAAAAAGTTTGATCGAGGTAATAAAATAAATTCAGTCTGTTTAAAAATAAATACATATAAATAAACACTCCGTGGCCACTTTATTAGGTATGTCTACACCACATGTACATTATTGCGAGTATACAATGACTGACTGTAGCTTTTCTATAAACTCTCCCCCTGTGTTCCATTTATCAGAGGAAAGGGACCCCACAGGACCTAAATGATCCTGGTCTGGATGGTGGATTATTCTCAGCACTGCACTGACACTAACATGGTGATGACATGGTAGTGTGTGTTGTTCTGGTATGAGTGTAGCAGGTGCAGCAGTGTTGTTGGGTTTTAATCAAAAACGTAACTGTGATTGGAAAGTGTGCACTGATAAAAGACTAGATGAAAATGATCACAGCGCGTGTCTGATTGTCCACCTACACCCAGCATTCCTAATAAAGTGGCCAGTGTGTGTAAATGTGCTCGTTCTGCATTATGACATCATAACCTGCTGTGGTTCTTTACTCTCTCTGTCGGTTTTCAGTGTCTCGGCTTCACTGTGAGAGTGAATCCTTTAAAATGGACCTGATCCTGGATGTGAACACTCAGGTTTATCCTGTAGACCTCGGTGAGTGATGTTTCAGTGTTCCTCAGATCTTGTGGAGCTGCTCAGCATCATCATCATCTCACCACGATGCTCCACTATTTCAGGTGATAAGTTCAGACTGGTGATCGCCAGCACGCTGTATGAAGACGGAACTCCTGATGATGGAGAGTATAACCCCACCGACGACAGACCGTCCAGGTAATGTTACCTTCTCATTTAACTGCACCTTTGTTTATTCTGATCATGGTCGTGGTGGGTCCAGTGCCACCTTAAAGTACATGGTGTGAGGCAGGAACACATCCTGTACCATCCACCTCCTCACTCACACCTGGAGATCATGTACAGCCAATCCACTGACTGCATGTTAGAGCTAAACTAAAATATGTGCAGAACATGGCAAACTCCTCAATTAGTAACTGAAGGTCAAATTTAAACCCAGTTTAACATACAGAGGAGACTCCAGAGGTTTTTAATGCCTCATTAGTGATCAGTGCAGTGTTAAATAATAATGTTTGTGTGTGTGTGTGTGTGTGTGTGTACAGGGCGGATCAGTTTGATTATGTGATGTACGGTAAAGTGTATAAAATTGAGGGAGACGAGACGTCGACAGAAGCTGCGACCAGACTGTAAGTGTTACTGTTTATATTTCATCATTAATGTAATAATTATTATATTTAAGAATTTAATAACCCCCCCCCCCACACACACACACACAGACTGCCACATTATTTACATCAATCACGACACAAATAAGCTGAAATAAAAATAATAAATCTGCTGCTCGTCCGTTAGAATAAACAGTTTAGTTTTTATTTTTGCTTCGAGCGTTTCTGTATTTTGTAAATTAAACAGTTTCCTCAGTTTGAATATAATTAAACATCTTTAGTAGTTGTATCAGTTATAAATATTTTTCTGCTGATGTGAGTTTTATGCTTCATGATCAAAATCATTTAATCTTCATGTTTATTTATATATATTATGATTATATTTTGATTTCCTCTCAGTTCTGCGTACGTATCGTACGGCGGGCTGCTGATGCGACTGCAGGGCGATGCCAACAACCTGCACGGCTTCGAGGTGGACTCCAGGGTGTACCTGCTCATGAAGAAACTGGCTTTCTGATGGTGTAGAGCGCCCGCCGGTGGAGGAGCGAGGAGGTGCGGCTCTCAGACCTCCGGCTGAAACTTTGCTTCTTTAAAGTGGAATTAAAACTTTAGAGAAGCGAAAAATGTAAATAAAAGTTTTTTTTATGAAATTAAAATGATTTTCTGTGGATTTTTTGATGCTTCTCGAGGTTAAAACCAGACTGAACTATTCAGAAACGATTTCAGAATCCAGAAGTTCTACAGATCACATAGAATCACTGAATCATAGAAACGCTGACATGCTAACCTGCTTATTCTGATCAGGGTCACAGGGGTGATGGAGCCTATCCCAGCTCTCAATGGGCGCAGGGCACAGAAACACCCTGGACAGCTGTTCTTCACTACTGAGCTCTAAACTGCCTGTAGAGGCAACACTGGCACAATATGTGTAATTAACTCTGGCTGAAGTGGCATAAAGCACCGCCAGTGGACTCTGGAGCAACAGAAACGAGTTCATTAGATTTTGCTCTGTTAGGTGATTAATGCTGACCACAATTTATTTATACAGAAGCTTCATGTTGCCACGGTAACAGATCAGAATATAAAATTAACCAAAATAATGTACAGCTTATTAAATACAACACCAGAAATAATTCAGATGGTTTTGAGGTTAGTGTTCTTTTAATACTACAGCAGGACCATTTTTAAGAGCTTAGATGAGTGCTAACAGTTTGGGGAAGAACCTTTCCTGTACAGAGTTACAGCTCCATAAACAATCATTCACTTGTGGAAGATTTTTTACAGCTAAATGAAAGAGAATCCTGTAAAATGCTTCCCAGAGGAGTGGAGACTGTTTATGTACGGAGAGCGTTCATGTGTGATGTTAAGAGAATGCAGTAGTGTTGACACAGAGCAGCAGTGCATGCTGGGTAATTTGGGATGAACAGGACTGATTCAGCAGTGTTCGAATCTCCATCCACAATCGACCTGCTGTCCTCTAATCAGTCACAGGACAAACCCATTCCTACACATTAAACCTTATTAAACCTACACATTAAACCCCCCCCCCCCCACACACACCCACACACCCACAACGAGTTCATCTGTCCAAGTAATGCAAGAATGTACAGTTCATTACTTTTCACTGATTCTGGTCAAGGTCATGGTGAGTGCAGCCCCACTGTGCACCAATACAGCTGTAAGTAAACAGTGAGGAGAGGTGAGCAGTAGAAATTCACCTTAATAATTCTACATTCACATTTACACATTTATTCTTTTAACTGACCTTTAAATCTAAAAATTTTTATTCACAATCACAGAAATGTAAGTTATTTATTATATACATTAGTGTGGAAATGTAAAGATTACAGATAAATCAGTTCTAGATATTAATGTGAATAAATGTTCCTGTACAAGTCGCTCCTGGTTTGATTATAAAAGACGTCGTGATTAATTAACTATAAATAACAATAAAACAGTTGAACTGAACAAGCTCCAGAGTCGCAGCAACACTTTCAGTACAACTAACATCATCCACATCAACAAAAATCTTTGGTAATAATTCAGCTGCTCACGTTTGGAAACAGAAGGGTTGTGTATGTGCATGAGCCCAAAAACACTAAATACATTTACATTTTCGGCATTTAGCAGATGGTCTTATCCAGAGCGACTTACAGAAGTGCTTCCATAGTAAGCATTTCATTTCTCTAGTTTAAGTAAACAACAGTCCAAGAACACAAATCTGCTAAAACCTGTTAGAACCAGTGTTTTTTTATTTTATTTTAAGTGGAAAAGTGTGTTAGTAAGTAAGTACAAGTCAGCTTTGGTGTTTAGTTAAGAGGTGATGAAGGTTTTTTATTGTTTTTTAAAGATAGCAAGAGACTCAGATGTTCGGACAGACAGAGGAAGTTCGTTCCACCACTTGGGTGTCAGTACAGAGAAGAGCCTTGATGCTCGTCTTCCTCTTGTCCTGGGTGGAGGATCAAGTCGAGCAAGACTGGTGGCTCGGAGGTTGCGTGGTACAGAACGGGGTTTGATTAGACCGCGAAGGTAGCTTGGGGCTGGTCCATTTTTGGCTTTGTAGGCAAGCATCAGTGTTTTAAACTGGATGCGTGCAGCTCCAGGAAGCCAGTGAAGAGAACGCAGCAGTGGGGTGATGATGAGGCAGCAGTGGGGTGATGATGAGGCAGCAGTGGGGTGATGTGGCAGTGTTTGGGCTGGTTAAAAACCAGGCGAGCAGCTGCATTTTGAATGAGCTGCAAGGGTTTAGTAGTGGACATGGGATAAATACACAGTGAAATACACAGTGAAATATGTGAAATATGGTGACGGGAGCATCAGGGCTGAGAAAATAAAGACACAATGGGCCAAAACTGAAGCACAAAACTGCAAAATCATACTGAAGATATTTAACATTAAATTGCAGAGGGTGTTGATGAGGGTGTTAGGTGGATGTGGGTGTGGTGTGGGGGGGTGGTTATGTGTGGGTGTGGTGTGAGAAGGGTTATGGGTGTAGAAATATAAGCAGTGAAGATTAGATTTTAAATATTGTACTTTAGAATTAATTGTATTCTATTTTATGATTAGAAATGATCCACACTGAAGTTTCAGGTGTGAAAGTTGTGCAGAATTTAAAGAGTTAAAGAGAGAAACTTTAGCAACATTAGGGTTTAAAACACAGAGATAAATTATTAACCAATCATTGTGCAGAGAGCCGATAGAAGCAGCCAATGAGAGAGCAGGAGGCGGGGTTAGGATAAACTGGGGTGTGTGTGTATGAGTGTGTGTGTGTGTGTGTGTGTGTGTGTGTATGAGTGTGTGTGTGTGTGTATGAGTGTGTGTGTGTGTGTGTATGAGTGTGTGTGTGTGTGTGTGTATGAGTGTGTGTGTGTGTGTGAGAGTGAGAGTGAATGATGGTGTGAGGATGAGTGGATGATGGATCAGATCAGACATGGATTATAATGGGAGGAGAACTCGGACTCTGTCCACACTCGCTCTGATGTTCCTGCTGAACGGAGTTGAATATGGTGAGACAGCACAGATACACGGCTTCTGTTTGGCATGTTCTCCCTTAGTTATGAGTGAGTGTTCTTCCGTGATGGATCACACACACTCTCTCACATCTGATCGTACTTTAGAGCTGTTAATCCACCTTCTGCAGCGACAAACACACAGCGGCAGTAACATGTTCTGTACTGAAGAGACATCATTCATTTATTTATTAATTGTCCATTTTACCACAGCTTTATTCTGGTCAGGGTCACGTGAAAGGCAGGAAACACCCCAAACACACACACACACACACACACACACACACACACAGTTGGCCTGACTGCATGTTTGTTTAGACTGTGGAAGGAAAACGGAGCACCCATAAGAAACCCACACAGAAACTAGGAGAACATACAAAACTCCACATAGGAAGGACCTTCTTGCTGTGAGGTGACTAGCTACGTGGCCTAGCTGAATGGGTGTTTGTTTGTTTGTTTATTAGGATTTTAACGTCATGTTTTACACTTTTGGTTACATTCATGACAGGAAACGGTAGTTTATCTTCACACAAGGTTCATCAGTTCACAATGTTATATCGAACACAGTCATGGACAATTCAGTGTCTCCAATTTACTTCACTTGCATGTTTTTGGACTGTGGGAGGAAACCGGAGCTCCCGGAGTAAACCCACGCAGACACGGGGAGAACATGCAAACTCCACACAGAAAGGACCCAGACCGCCCCACCTGGGGATCGAACCCAGGACCTTCTTTCTGTGAGGCGACAGTGCTACCCACCGAGCCACCGTGCCGCCCCTGAATGGGTGTAAAGCAAACCGGACTCCAGTTTGGACTCTGGAGTGAAGTATCATGTTTCACTATCTAGCAGCCTGATGGATACATTACCTGCCCTAACACACAGTGTGAGCTGTAAAGTGTGGTGGAGGAGGAATAATGCTGATGGTGCTTTACATCCAGAACATAACAACCTTAATTATTTAGGAAATAATTTCAGCAGGAGATGAGCTCTATAAAGAAATGGTTTGGGACTCGGGTGCTGCACTGGGATTCTGGTCAGATCAGACAGAATCAGCCGCTAGTCTGCCGGGTGAGAAAAGACGGGACTAAAAAGTGGGCGGGGTCTTCAGGGCTGTGTAAGGACCCTGGTTAATAGCTCAAGGCGCCTGTACTGAAGTGAAGGAATGTGGAATCAGCGTGTGACTCTCCATGTGCGAGACTGACCTCTACAGGTGAATAAGAAGGGGTCAGTGGAGCGCGCAGGGGTCGGAGGGAGGGTGTGTCAGGAGAATACACAATGAGGGTCTCCAGCAGAGGAGGAGGAACTGGCTGTGACTAAACTGGAAGAACTAGAATGAACTAGAACTCTTAGCCAGGCCTCATCACTCAGCTTCAGTGACCAATCTCACCTTACTAGTAAGGGCTGGTGTGTAAGTGTCCACATACTTTTGGCTGTGCAGTGTGGTGTATAACCTCTGGGTTCTTCTTCTCTGTAGCGGTGATCTTACCCACGATCTGGCGCTTCCTGCAGACCCTGGACGCCCCTCCGTATTTTTTGGGTCTGAGTTTGTCGGCGTTCAGTCTCAGCGGTTTGGTTACGGCTCCTTTATTCGGGTTCTGGTCCGATCGAACCCACAGAACCAAAAACATCCTGCTGTTCAGCAATTGCTTCGAAATTATTGGTTAGAATTTACAGCAGAACCTGAGCGGTTTAATCCTGATCACCAGATTTACACGTTTATTTTGAACTTTTTTATTTGTAGGTAATTTTCTGTATTTTTGGGGATTTTCGAGGTGGCTGCTGCTCATCAGTCGTTTTATTGCAGGTGAAAATTATTAGTTTTTTAAGATTTAAATAATTTCTGCATCTCTTCTTTTCTGTGACTAATCTGAGTCAAAAGTATGAGGATGCTCTCTAACAGTCTCTAACCCTAACCCTAACCCTAGAGGTCTTTGCTCCTAAAGCTTGCTTTACTGTAAACAGTGAGACGTTTGTTTCAGCAGCTTCTCATTTACAGCAGAACCTTCACACTGAACGACTGATTTAAATTGATGTCTGTGTGTTAATCTATTAAATTTTTTATTGGTGTAGGAATTGGAACTGGAGCTGGTTCCTGTATTTTTGGTTTCCTGACGAGAATCACCGACCCTGAAGATCGAGCCACCGTATTCGCTGCTGTCATGGCCTGTCGTCAAGCCGGCCTTCTAATTGGTCAGTTTTTATTCATTTATTAAATATTAATTTATTGTTTAAACATCGTTTCAATAAATTAAACATTAATTACACATTTTTACATACAAATCTGATCCACCGATGAGGTGATGTTAAGTAAAGTGTTAAGTAAAGTGATATTAGGTGATGTTAAGTAAAGTGTTAAGTAAAGTGATATTAGGTGATGTTAAGTAAAGTGTTAAGTAAAGTGATATTAGGTGATGTTAAATCGGCCCCACCACTGCCAAGTCACCGCTGTTGAGACCCTAATCGAGGCCCCGATCCCCAAACTGTTTGTGTTTGTATTTCCAGTGTGTGACGTATTCGATCATTTACAAACCAGTAACTTACCAACACAGGTGTGTGTGATGTGATGTTAGGAAATGTGATGTTAAATAATTTAATGTTATATAACGTTACCTAATGTAATAAAAGGAACTCCACTGGCCCGTCTCAACCCAACTGAAAACCTATGAAATGAAATAGAATGTAGATTGTGAGCCAGGCGTTCTTGCCCAATAGCAGAACCCACAATGATTTGACTGATTGCGCAGAAATTCCCACAGACACACTTCAAAATCCCATGGAAAGCCCGTCAGAGTAGTGGAGGCTGTTACAGCCGCTGGAACTCCACATTAACTCCTGTTGTTTTGGACTGGGATGTAAAACGAGCTCATGCTCAGGTGTCCACATACTTTTGGTCGTATGGTCGTATGTGTAAATCACCAGGTGTGTACATGTGATAAATCACCTCATCATGTGTGTTCACATGTTCTGTGTGATGTCAGCATTTCTGAGAGAGGAGGTGCTGCTCACCGCCCAGTTCATCACACTCTTCAACCAGACCGCACTGGAGGTCATTAATCACACACACACACACACACACACACACACACACACACACACACACACACTTTTTATACTGAATCAGTAAAGGAATCATTTTATTAAAATGATTCCTTTTGATGAATCAGTCGAGTTGGTTCATACGTTTGTATTCAGAATTTGTTTGTTTGTAGTTTCTACACAAAGGCGTGAACATTATTTGTTTAAATGATTTTGTAATTTGTATGAACCCGTAAATCTTAATTGTTTAAAATAATGATATAATTTTAATGAACCTCTTCATCTTGAGTGTGTGTTGTGTCCGGAGCAGACCATGGTGACCCCGCTGACCCAGCAGTTCTTTCATTTTGGCGAGCTAGAGAACAGCGTGATGTACTGTGTCTGTGGGGTGGAGGTGATCGCCGGGTTCCTGTTTGTACGCTGGCTCAGCCGGCGGGTGGAGGAGCGGGTGGTGCTGTCCGTGGGTCTCGTCCTCGCCAACATCTCCTGCGTCTGGTGCCTCGTCTTCCTGGCTGATTCTCAGGGTGAGTAAAATTGTCTCAGAGAGGAACCTGAAACTGGGCCGGTATACTGACACCTACAGGATGGATGTGGTGCTGTATGTACGCCCCCTGGTGAAATGACGCACTGGCAGCAGCAGCTAGTTGGCATCAATCAGATGTGAAACTGATAATTTATAATAATAATATTATTTAAAATAAAGTGGACAGTGGAAGCTTTTAATCCTCCAACTCTGTTATGTTACACTGATGGTGACTAAATGAAGTGACTAAATGAGTTTTAATAGATGAATGAATGCAGTGATGAGATGATGACGTTTCTCTGTGGTTATTACGAGGTTGTAGGTGGGTTCCTGTGGCAGTTGGTCGAGTTCATCATCTGCGTCTTCCTGCAGGTTTTGGGTTTGCCCTTCATCGGTGTGGCTCAAGTGTCGCTCTTCTCCAAAGTTACAGACGAGAAAACTCAGGGTGAGAAACACAGATACCAAATCCTATAAATACTAAATCCTACAGATACTAAATCGTATAAAACCAAATTGTATAGAGACTAAATCCTATAGATACTAAATCCTATAGATACTAAATCCATTAGATACTAAATCCTATAGATACTAAATCGTATAAAACCAAATTGTATAGATACTAAATCCTACAGATAATAAATCCTAAATCCCATAGACAGTTGAGCAGAGTTTAGGAACGTTAGAGTTTAGAAAGTTTACTGAAGTATTGGGGCAGCAGTAGCTCAGTGGTTAAGGTACAGGACTAGTAATTGGAAGGTTACTGGTTCAGTCCCTCAGGTTTTTTAGTTAGGGGGTTGGTGGCATCATGAGCTCCATGAAGTACCAGGACATTTTAAATCAGAACCTGAACGGCCTCAAAGTCTCTGCTCTGTATTTCTCAGATATTATAGGAGAAGACTGAGTGCTATTTTACAAAGAGTTAAATACAGGGCTGCAAATAACTGCTGCACGTTAAAGATTCTCTGAATATGTTTACTTCAGTTAAATCAGAAATGTTATGTTGTATTAATAATAATAATAATAATATATATATATATATATATATATATATATATATATATATATATATATACAGTGTATCACAAAAGTGAGTACACCCCTCACATTTCTGCAAATATTTCATTATATCTTTTCATGGGACAACACTATAGACATGAAACTTGGATATAACTTAGAGTAGTCAGTGTACAGCTTGTATAGCAGTGTAGATTTACTGTCTTCTGAAAATAACTCAACACACAGCCATTAATGTCTAAATGGCTGGCAACATAAGTGAGTACACCCCACAGTGAACATGTCCAAATTGTGCCCAAATGTGTCGTTGTCCCTCCCTGGTGTCATGTGTCAAGGTCCCAGGTGTAAATGGGGAGCAGGGCTGTTAAATTTGGTGTTTTGGGTACAATTCTCTCATACTGGCCACTGGATATTCAACATGGCACCTCATGGCAAAGAACTCTCTGAGGATGTAAGAAAAAGAATTGTTGCTCTCCACAAAGATGGCCTGGGCTATAAGAAGATTGCTAACACCCTGAAACTGAGCTACAGCATGGTGGCCAAGGTCATACAGCGGTTTTCCAGGACAGGTTCCACTCGGAACAGGCTTCGCCAGGGTCGACCAAAGAAGTCGAGTCCACGTGTTCGGCGTCATATCCAGAGGTTGGCTTTAAAAAATAGACACATGAGTGCTGCCAGCATTGCTGCAGAGGTTGAAGACGTGGGAGGTCAGCCTGTCAGTGCTCAGACCATACACCGCACACTGCATCAACTCGGTCTGCATGGTCATCATCCCAGAAGGAAGCTGACGCACAAGAAAGCCCGCAAACAGTTTGCTGAAAACAAGCAGTCCAAGAACATGGATTACTGGAATGCCCTGTGGTCTGACGAGACCAAGATAAACTTGTTTGGCTCAGATGGTGTCCAGCATGTGTGGCGGCGCCCTGGTGAGAAGTACCGAGACAACTGTATCTTGCCTACAGTCAAGCATGGTGGTGGTAGCATCATGGTCTTGGGCTGCATGAGTGTTGCTGGCACTGGGGAGCTGCAGTTCATTGAGGGAAACATGAATTCCAACATGTACTGTGACATTCTGAAACAGAGCATGATCCCCTCCCTTCCAAAACTGGGCCTCATGGCAGTTTTCCAACAGGATAACGACCCCAAACACAACCTCCAAGATGACAACTGCCTTGCTGAGGAAGCTGAAGGTAAAGGTGATGGACTAAACCCAATTGACCCAGGGAATCCGGCGCTCCGTTGGCGGTTTGGCCACCATTCTGGGTCCGTTATGGGCCGGATGTTTCACCTCGAACATTTACGTCATGCTGGGAGTGATGATGGTGTTACTGGTTCTGCTAGCTGTAAGTGTGTGAGGCTGATGAACAAGCAGTTACTTTTTAAATCTATTATAAAATAACCATAAATTTACTTATATAATACAACTATACCAAAAGGGTTAGTACGATGTAAATGTAAATAAAAACAGACAGCAATGATTTAGAAATTCATTTAAATGAATGTTTTATTGCAAAAAAAAAAAAATATTTAATGTTTAAACGGATGAATCGTGGAGGTTTGGAACTGAGCTGATTCATTCTCTCACTGATTCATTTACTCACTCAAAGGGCTCAGCGAAAACCCAGCATACACATAGAGAATATGCCAAATTCCTCACAGGTATTGAGTGGTGCAGAGGTTTAAATCCGTGACCCTGGGACCCTGGAGCAGCGTGTGATTCAGGCAGAGCTTCAATAATCATCGCGCCACCTGTAATGCGACCTTCTGTCTCCCCCTAGTGGTGAAACTCTGGAATGACATGATTACTCGTTAATTCTGTCATTTATTCTACATTAAAACAGAATTCACTGTATTTATAAAATATAAAACTCATCAGAATCCACAGGCTGTTTGGATTTGATTGCATTAATAATAAAATGTTTTTGCTTTGGTAATGTAAAATCAAAAGAGGACACATTTTCTAACACAGCAGATAAAATGATATTTTATTATATATTATGTGAATTATAATGAAGCGTAATTGCTGCTGCTGCTGTAAATCTAAACCACTGTGATGTAGCTGGAGCTTCTGGGGGTGAGAGGAACTAAATTAAGGTTCTAAACACATTTAGGTAAAATTATTGATGAACGGATGAACGTGAATGTTGGATGTTGTTTTTACTGTATATTTAATATTATTATATTTATTGTTTTATATTCTTTAGATCATGATGACTTTTTCATACGAGCGACTGGTTGCTCATCCTGAAATCATCACACTGAGGAATGAGACACGACCCGAACAGGTATTTATTACCTTAATGATTAAAATCTCTCATCAATAATCGCAAATAATCTAAATAGTTCTGCAGTAAATATTTATTTATTAATGTTAATATTGATATATCTCTTATTATATTTATGTATACATATTATAATAAATTAAAAATATTTATATACTAATGTTAATATTTACTTTTGCAGTAAGAATTTAATTATTGAATTATTTGACATATATAATGTGTTTCTGCAGTAAATATTTATATATATTTTATATAATGTGTTTCTGCAGTAAATATTTATTTATATATAATATTTTATATAATGTGTTTCTGCAGTAAATATTTATTTATATATAATTATTTTAGGTGTTTCTGCAGTAAATATTTATTTATATATAATATTTTATATAATGTGTTTCTGCAGTAATTGTGCACATCTGATAATTTGACAGTTTTTGTGTGTAAATAAATAATAAATTCTACAGAAAATAGAATCACGTTGATGATTAAACGCTGTAGAAAATCTTTTATATAAAATCAGAGAGTAAATCCTGCGTTTCTGTACAGCGCTGAGATTCAGATTTATTTTCTTTTTACACCAAAACCAGTTTTAATTAAAAAAATCATCAGTTTGTACCAGAACGTGTTTGATATGTTGATGAATTTTAACTACATAAATATTTCAGGAATATTGTGTAAAATAAATGTTTTATTTTATTGTAATAAATCATATTTTTGCTTTTGTTTTTCAGGTTGGCATGTAAACATTTATCACAGATTAATTCTCTCTTAAAGCTGAACGTTTTATTCACCTGTAATGAAAATAAACTATAAAATAAAATCATTTTATTTCATCTTTTATATTCCACATTTATCATCACTCACCTCATCACCTCGAAATAAAAACCTGTGTATTTATACACACTGAAATTAATACAGATATACACAAATACACACGAGCAAAAGTATTTATGCACTAGAATCAAATATTTACATTTAAATCCTCCCATCAAATCTTTATAATATAATATAATATAATATAATAATTTAGCTGTTTAGAGAAAGAATTTCACGTATAATACAGAGAACAGTGTGTGTGTGTGTGTGTGTTTAAACAGTGTAATAAAACACTAAATAAATAAATAGTTGATTTAATGAATAATTGAATAATAATTAAAATAATAAATAAATAATTATTTATGATGTTTTGGACGGATGCAGGAAATCGTTTAATGATTTTGGACATGATGAAGCTCCTACAGCTCTACAGTGGCTCAGGATTTATTCTGTGTTTGTAAATGTTGTATAATTTATATTGTTTTATAAATTTAAATTCGTTTTTAATGGTTTGTAGATTAAATGTATAAATATTATTTTATTAATAAAATATAAATGTAGTTTCTGTTTAACAGCACAAAATTATTGGCACTTTTTCTTTCAGTGATCAAAAACATCTAAAACCATCAAAATATAAAAATAAACAAAATGATTACATTAAGAATGTAAATGCTCTTTTTAATTATTTAAAATATTCAGAAAGTGGTTTAATTTGTATTAGTTTATAATAAAACATGATTACTAAAGGATTTTTAAATGAATAATTGTGCTTCAATTTGTAATAATTTTACTACTAGTAGCAAATATTATTATTATTATTATTATTACTATTATTATTATTTTTATTTTTATTATTATTACTATTATTATTCTGTTTCAGGTTTTTATATTTAAACAGATAAAAATTGATCATATTTACAATATTATAAACATTATTTGTTTAAATGATTTTGTTACTAATCGTGGTACAAAATGAAATAAAAGAAATAAAAGTTTTATGCTAAATATATAAAAGTATATTATTTGATCATTTATAGATGAAATATAATTGATTATTGTAAATTTGAAGTGGATGTAAAAATAAAACCTTTGTAATTATTATATTTATATTTATGATCGTTATTCGTGTGTATCTGTAGTTCTGATGCTGAACGATAGGCGGCGCTACAGACTCTTACTGAGTGTAAAAAGTGTCAAGTGATTTTCATCACTCAGCCAATCAGATCTGTTTGTGATGTGTTTGGTAGCTTGATGTGACCTTGCCGTGACCCCTGGTGTTTTTCAGTGTGTTTGGGAGGGTAAAAGGGAGTGGCTGGGGGGGAAGGGGGGTTGTGGGGGGGTCGGCAGGAACAGTTTGGGCTTCTGTGTTCTGAAAACATCACGTAAC
This sequence comes from Trichomycterus rosablanca, assembly GCF_030014385.1. Lineage (NCBI taxonomy): Eukaryota > Metazoa > Chordata > Actinopteri > Siluriformes > Trichomycteridae > Trichomycterus > Trichomycterus rosablanca. Next base: position 104,246 of record NC_086004.1, read on the forward strand.
GAAGCGACGCTGCCGGGTGAGTTCACCGTCTGGGTAAAACCAGGACAGACAGACGCGGTGAGGAGGACGATGAGGATGATGAGGATGATGATGATGAGGATGATGAGGATGATGAGGACGATGATGATGATGGTTCGTGAACTTTACGTGAACTCAGTGATTATTTTGGGGTTTTGGCGTCATTATTTTATTTTTGTGTGCAGGACGATTCTGATTGGACGGCTGAGATTCTGAGAGGGATGAACTGAAGTTGAACTCTCGCCTGCGTTTATATTTATTTATTTAATAAAAAAACATTATTTATAAACATCACTCGTCTTAAATTAATCGTTTTATTATTTTTGTATTTATGAAGCTGAAAACTGGAATAATAACAGAATTAAATATAAAAATAAATATAATAATATTGTGATGCTACATGTAAAAAAAAGATTAAATCTAATAAATAATAAAATATTTTTATTTAATGTAAACGCTGTAATAATAGAGAATTAAATGTACGATGTGTTAGATCTGTTTATTCTGCTCATGTGTTGTGTCTTTATATTTTATGATTTAAAATCTGTTGGACTTGAACATTTAAGCAGCCTCATAATCAGGACACGTGAATGTTTTTTATTATTAAATATTTTTCTGATGCTGGTTTGAGACTGGTGATTTTTAACAAAAGAAAAATAAATAAAAAATAAAAATCAGCTCATAAATCTGAAGATGATGAAGGTCGTGTATAATAGGAACGATTTTTAACTCAACAGGCCGCTGATAAAATAAAATTAGACGTTATTGATCCTCTCGGGGAAATGAACTTGTTACAGCAGTATGGAAGAATGGAGGTAAATATATACATTAAAAATATGAATAATATTTTACATACTCCACTAACTGTATTGCACTACAGTGTATGTTAGAATGAAACTCTGTTCAGGGCCGAAAATCTTTATATCAGAGGATCTGTGGATCTCTGAATCTGTTGGTCTGTGGATCTCTGGTACTCTGGATCTGTGGGTCTCTGGATCTGTGGGTCTCTGGATCTGTGGTACTCAGGATCTGTGGGTCTCTGGATCTGTGGATCTCTGGATCTGTGGGTCTGTGGATCTGTGGGTCTGTGGATCTCTGCTGTGTAACAAAATTCTGATCTGCACACGGTAGTCCAGAGACACGCTGGTGCTCTGCTAATGTTTAACCTCAATAAAATTCATCTGAATCGTTCTGATGCTCAGGTTTGAGTTAAAATTCTTTTTGAGTGTTTTTTGAGATCATTTGATTAGAATTTGATTAGAATTGAAAGTGAGAGGTTTTGTACCCGGCTGCCTGAGCGAGATGTTTCACCACAATAATAAAACTTCTCGTCTCCACCAGCCGAGGATGAAGAGGAGGTACGAAGTTCAGCGGGTCAGAATCACACAGCTGGAGCTTACACTGCTCTCACATCACACACAGCGGGCATCTAATGGGTACTGACCGGGGCTGCTGAGGGGGCAGTGAGGTGGTGAGAATGTGCACCAGTTCACTCAGTTCATCTCTCCATCAGTGGAGACGAGGTGAAAAGTTCAGCTCACGTCATCACACTTTTCATATCATAAAGAACCTAAATATCTACTAACACACACACACACACACACACACACACACACACACACACACACACATTCTAAAGATTTCTTACTTGATTCAGATCTTGTGACTGTGGAGGTCGAGTGTGCAGGGGCACTGAGTATATCCAAAATAAAATAAAGCAAACATAAAATAAAACCAGTGTGTATTGAATAATAATGAATAATAATAAATAATAATGAATAATAATGAATAATAATAAATAATAATGAATAATAATGAATAATAATAAATAATAATGAATAATAATAAATAATAATGAATAATAATAAATAATGGCGAATAATAATAAATATTAATAAATAATAATAAATAATAATGAACTGTTCTGAACCTGGAGTTGTTGAAGGTGAATCTTCAGCACTTTATTCTCATTATAAATGTACATGACTGTATGAGTGTGGCCAGAGAGAACGACTTCACTCTAAAAAGGTTCAGATCTGGTGTTAGTGGTGAATCTGCTGTGATCCTTCACCTCGTTAAAATTTGGATACGATTACATTCATGGCATTTAGAGGATGTTTTATAATTTTATTCAAAGTGACTTATTATGACTAAATACATTTTGAGCAATTAAGGGTTAAGAGCCTTGCTCAGGGGCCCAACAGTGGCAACTTGGCAGTAGTGGGGCTTGAACTAACAACCTTCTGATTACTAGTTCAGTACCTTAACCACAGAGCTACTCTAATGTATAACATTACAGTCATAAAGAACAAGAACTGAAGGATTTCAGACTGGAACTGCTTTTCTGTGTTCATTATCCCCTCCAGTCTCCCTCCTCTCGTCCCCTCTCTCGCCCCCTCGCCCCGCCCTGTTGGTGTGTATGGGGGGTCAGTGCAGGGTCAGTAGGTCGTGCTGGCAGCAGATTTTCACACCGTGGTGGTGCTGAAGGACGCATCACTATAATCAGGGTTGATGATCCACTGCTCCTCACACAGATGGGACGCTGATCCTCACACTGTCTGTCCGGGGGGTGTGGTGGGGGGGTTAAAGCGGGGCAGGGCGGGGCGGCGGGGTGAGTACAGAACGGACAAACACATCACGTACAACATAGAGAACCAATTCATCATCATCATTATAACACCCACCTGCAGCAGGAGCATCATGGGCACTGCAGGGGTGTGTGCGGGGGTTTATGGAGCGCACTGGGGGCAAGTGGAAGATCAGCTGGACATTTTAAAATAAATCAGCATGAGAAGCATCACGGTTCTCCTCATCAGACCTGCAGATATCTTAATCTAGGTTTAGTCCAGCACAAAGTCAGAAGATCAGAGAGGAACCAGGTCTGGAAGCAGAACCCAGTACAGGGAGGTAAATAAAGAACCTGATGCTGATGTTTATCGAAAGAACTTTTAAATCTTATCAGGAAACCTGAGAAGAAAAATACACAGAGCATCATCACATCACACACACAAAAAATTATATTTATTTATAATCTATCAATTAAAGAATTCAAATAAAGTTTCCTGAAACAAGTTTTTCTTTCTATAAACCTTCACTATAAAATACATTAAATATCTGTCTGTCTGTCTGTCTGTCTGTCTGTCTGTCTGTCTGTCTGTCTGTCTGTCTGTCTGTCTATCTATCTATCTATCTATCTATCTATCTATCTATCTATCTATGTTATTTTATACAGAATTA
>NC_086004.1:117500-160000 GCF_030014385.1 Trichomycterus rosablanca
TGCGCAGAAAGAACCAGAGCTCCGCCCCTCCAGCGGTGCGCAGAAAGAACCAGAGCTCCGCCCCTCCAGCGGTGCGCAGAAAGAACCCGAGCCCCGCCCCTCCAGCGGTGCGCAGAAAGAACCAGAGCTCCGCCCCTCCAGCGGTGCGCAGAAAGAACCAGAGCTCCGCCCCTCCAGCGCTACACAGAATGAGCCAGAGCCCCGCCCCTCCAGCGGTGCGCAGAAAGAACCCGAGCCCCGCCCCTCCAGCGCTACACAGAATGAGCCAGAGCCCCGCCCCTCCAGTGGTGCGCAGAATGATTCGGGGCTCCGCCCATCTTCAGCCTCACTTTGTCCTCCTAAAACAGCCATTCTCATTGACTCTAATGGGAAATTTCTGAGACACAGGCAGATGTTCCCAACACACAGAGTGGGGAAATTCTGGTGTCCCACAACCCAGGCAGCACATAATCTGCTTCATCATACACAGATAGGTGCACCTGATAACATCATCATACACACAGGAACAAACCAGCTTCACTCTTGTGGGAAAAGTCTGTCACTGATGGTGGTACAAATGGCTCAAAAAGCTCGTAAAGAGTTCCCAAAAGCCAACATCACCATCTCTACCTTACTCCCACGACGAGACATTCCCTGTGAGATGATCAAGGACATTAATGATGCTGTCAGCAGAGAATGTGCCAAGATCACGGGCATTACAATTGCCCATCACCCAGCGCTAACTCCAGAACACCTACATGACCATGTACATGTGGACAAAAACAACATCTGGATGTTAGCATATGATCTGGGAGGAGCCGTACAAAGCCCCGGGTTAATGACGCCTTATCCTCATGACATAAATCATAGGCCTAAGAGTACAGTGCAACCCAAGAGAGGCAGACCAAACAGAGCCACTCCCAGTAATGCAGGACACAGTAGAGCCACATCCAGCAACACAGTGTCCACCAAACCCCAGCGTCCCACTGCAGCATCGACCAGATCCCAGCATCTGGAAATTCTGCTGCCCTCTATAAAACACAGCAATATAAAACATGGTAGAGACTCCGGGGGGGTTATAATATGGTATAAGGACAATTTATCACCATATTTGTCAGAAACCAAAAGACATTCAACACATATTTGGCTAAAATTAAATAAAAACATAATTGAATGTGAAAATGACTTGTACATATGTGCAGTTTACACCCCCCCTCTAGAGTCTCCGTACTATCAGGATTGTTTCTTTGAGAACCTTCAGCAGGAAATCAGACATTTTCAGGCCCAGGGGAATGTCATGCTTGTTGGAGATTTAAATGCCAGAACAGGCAATGAGAACGATATCATCGATTCTACTGGCAACAAATATATATTTAATCAAACCTCCATCAACTTCAGCACTATCTGCTCCCAAAGAAACAGTCCTGACCACGCCCTGAACAGGAATGGTAAAGAGCTAGTGCACCTCTGTCGATCCTCAGGTCTGTATATTCTTAACGGTAGGATCCGAGGGGACTCTTTAGGGAGGTTTACATACTGTTCAGCTCTTGGAGCTAGTGTAGTCGACTATGCGATCACTGACATGGACCCCTCCACTATTAGTGCATTCACTGTCAGACCACAACTCCCACTTTCTGATCACTGTCAAATCAATGTTTATCTTAAACGACTCAGTCAGCATCAAACCATGAAATATGAGCCCTGCAAAACATCCCAGTTAAACCGAACATTCAGATGGAATCATGACAGCGAAGCTAAATTTAAATCTGCTGTTGGTTCCTCAAAAATCATTAATCATATTAACAATTATTTATTAGAATCATTTGAATTAAACCAATCAGGTGTTGAAAGAGCTGTTTCACAAATTAATGGAATATATTATAAATCCGCTAAAATTGCAGGTCTCAATTTTATAAACACCAAACCAAACCAAAAAGCACAAAATGGAGAATGGTTTGATGAAGACTGTAAAATAATCAGGCAGAAATTAAGACATCTATCAAACCAAAAACACAGAGAACCAAACAATCATCAAATTCGAACAAATTATGCTACAAATCTAAGGGAATATAAAAAGATTTTACGACATAAAAAACACATCTATTATACTCAGTATCTACAAAAAATTGAAAACTCTATTGACCAAAATCAATTCTGGGAACTGTGGAACAACCTGAGCAACAAAAACCCAAATAATCTGGCCATAGAAAATCCAAATACCTGGAAAAATCACTTTGAACAATTATATGAGCAATTACCACCAGACGATTTTAATTCAGAACAGCAACAAATCATAGAAAATCTAAATATATTAGAATCTACCATAAAAGACTATCAGAACCCAATTGATTACCAAATTTCACCGGAAGAATTGAATACCCAAATTAAAAAACTCAAATCCAGAAAAGCCTGCGGACCTGACAGCATCAGGACGGAGATGCTGAAGTGCAGCAGTCCTCAGCTACAGCAGGCTCTGCTCAGGTTGTTCAATATCGTTCTCCAGTCCGGCTGCTTTCCTGAGATCTGGAACAGGGGGCTTATTTCCCCAATCTACAAGAGTGGAGACAAATTCCACCCCAACAACTACCGAGGCATCTGTGTGAGCAGTAACCTGGGGAAGGTGTTCTGCTGTATCATTAACGCCCGGATACAGGCCTTCCTTACCGAGCACAGTGTCCTGAGTAATGGACAGATCGGCTTTTTACCAAATCATCGCACTACTGACCATATTTACACCCTACACACCCTAATCCACCAACATCTACACAAACAAAATCATGCTAAAGTTTTTGCATGTTTTATAGATTTTAGAAAAGCATTTGATTCAATCTGGCAAGAAGGATTATATTATAAAATTATCCAAAATGGTGTAGGGGTAAAGTCTATGACATCATTAAATCAATGTATGTCAATAATAAATGTGGAGTAAAAATTGGCAATAAAATGACTGAGGTCTTCACTCAGGGGCGTGGTGTCAGGCAGGGTTGCAGCTTGTCTCCTACTCTATTTAATATCTATATCAATGATTTAGCGGTGTTATTGGAGCAATCTGCAAATCCCGGCCTGACACTAAATAAAACGGAAGTTAAATTTCTTCTCTATGCGGATGACCTGGTGCTGCTGTCGCCCACAGAAAAGGGGCTTCAGCAGCATCTGGATCTGCTGGAGAAGTTCTGTCAGACCTGGGCCCTGACAGTAAATCCTGATAAATCTAAAATCATGATCTTCCAAAAGAAAGCCAGATCTCAGGAAAGCAGATATACTTTCAATCTAGGAGACACCGCCCTAGACCACACCCTTTCTTATGATTACCTGGGGCTCAAAATCAGCGCCTCAGGAGGCTTCGGTCTGGCAGTGGATGCACTGAAACAGAAGGCCTGCAGAGCCCTCTATTCAATTAAAAACAAATTCATTAAGATTGACATCCCAATTAGAATCTGGTTAAAGATCTTTGACAGTATAATCCTGCCCATTGCGCTATACGGTAGTGAAGTATGGGGTCCACTCAGTCATCATGACTACACTAGATGGGACAAGCATCCCGCTGAAGTCCTGCATGCAGAATTCTGCAGAATGATTTTACATGTACAAAGAAAAACCCCAACCAACGCATGCAGGGCTGAATTAGGCCGATACCCATTAATTATTAATATTAAAAAAAGAGCCCTTAAATTCTGGATGCACCTAAAATCCAGTCCCACAACAAGCCTGCAGTTTCAGGCACTCCTATCCCAAGAGCTCTACCCTGAAAAGAGTCCCCTGTGTCAGCTGGTCCAGAGACTGCCCAACACTCTGACCCCTAACAACCCTAACTCTCTGACCAGCACTGCTTCCCAAACACCAATCAGGATCACCCAAATTATCAAACACCTCAAAAACACTTATCTGGAACATTGGACAACCCAAACTCAATCCCAAAACAGACTGAACTGCTATCTGACCCTAAAACATGAATACAACCTGGCCACGTATCTCCTCACTGTCCGAGATACAAAGCAGAGACACATTCTCACCAAATACAGACTGAGTGACCACAGCCTGGCCATCGAGAGAGGCAGGTTAAAAAAGTCCTGGATCCCCAGAGAGGAGAGACTGTGTGGTCACTGCAGGACAGGTGAGGTTGAGACAGAGGTGCACTTCCTTCTAAACTGCCCAAAATACACAACAATTAGACACAAATATTTTGATCAGTTTGGAAGAGAGGTGAGCGGCTTCAGAACGCTGACAGACAGCGAGAAACTGACCATTATATTAGGAGAGGGACCATCAGCCTCCACTGCAGCCAGATATGTACAGGAGTGTCACACACTCCGGGACAGTGAGTGAAACACCAGATCATCCCCCCACCCACCCCCCGCACACACACCACACACACACCACACACACACCACACACAACACACACACACACACACACACACATCACACACCCACCACACACACACAGTAATATTTTCTCTTTTTTTGTGTGAATAATTGTCTAATTACATAATGAATATTTTATTACCATTTTTTTTCTATGTATATACTTGTTCTTTTTTTCAAATATTTATATATACTAATGTAAGCTTTGACAATACAAATATGTAAATTTGTCATGTCAATAAAGCAAATTGAATTGAATTGAATTGAATTGAGTGTGAGTGTGTGTGTGTGTGTGAGAGAGTGTGAGTGTGAGAGAGAGTGTGTGTGTGAGTGTGAGAGAGAGTGTGAGTGTGAGAGAGTGTGAGTGTGTGTGTGAGAGAGAGTGTGAGTGTGAGAGAGAGTGTGAGTGTGTGTGTGTGTGAGAGAGTGTGAGTGTGAGAGAGAGTGTGAGTGTGAGAGAGTGTGTGAGTGTGAGAGAGAGTGTGTGTGTGAGAGAGTGTGAGTGTGAGAGAGAGTGTGAGTGTGTGTGTGTGTGAGAGAGTGTGAGTGTGAGAGAGAGTGTGAGTGTGAGAGAGTGTGTGAGTGTGAGAGAGAGTGTGTGTGTGAGAGCAGGTACACTTTCAATCTAGGAGACACCGCCCTAGACCACACCCTTTCTTATGATTACCTGGGGCTCAAAATCAGCGCCTCAGGAGGCTTCGGTCTGGCAGTGGATGCACTGAAACAGAAGGCCTGCAGAGCCCTCTATTCAATTCAAAACAAATTCATTAAGATTCACGTCCCAATTAGAATCTGGTTAAAGATCTTTGATAGTATAATCCTGCCCATTGCGCTATACGGTAGTGAAGTATGGGGTCCACTCAGTCATCATGACTACACTAGATGGGACGAGCATCCCACTGAAGTCCTGCATGCAGAATTCTGCAGAATGATTTTACATGTACAAAGAAAAACCGCAACCAACGCATGCAGGGCTGAATTAGGCCGATACCCATTAATTATTAATATTAAAAAAAGAGCCCTTAAATTCTGGATGCACCTAAAATCCAGTCCCACAACAAGCCTGCAGTTTCAGGCACTCCAATCCCAAGAGCTCTACCCTGAAAAGAGTCCCCTGTGTCAGCTGGTCCAGAGACTGACCAACACACTGACCCCTAACAACCCTAACTCTCTGACCAGCACTGCTTCCCAAACACCAATCAGAATCACCCAAATTATCAAACACCTCAAAAACACTTATCTGGAACATTGGAGAACCCAAACTCAATCCCAAAACAGACTGAACTGCTATCTGACCCTAAAACATGAATACAACCTGGCCACGTATCTCCTCACTGTCCGAGATACGAAGCAGAGACAGATCCTCACCAAATACAGACTGAGTGACCACAGCCTGGCCATCGAGAGAGGCAGGTTAAAAAAGTCCTGGATCCCCAGAGAGGAGAGACTGAGTGGTCACTGCAGGACAGGTGAGGTTGAGACAGAGGTGCACTTCCTTCTAAGCTGCCCAAGATACACAACAATTAGACACAAATATTTTGATCAGTTTGGAAGAGAGGTGAGCGGCTTCAGAACGCTGACAGAGAGTGAAAAACTGGCCATTATTTTAGGAGAGGGACCATCAGCCTCCACTGCAGCCAGATATGTACAGAAGTGTCACACACTCCGGGACAGTGAGTGAAACACCAAATAAAATCCCCCCCCACCCCCCGAACACCCCCCCCCCCCCCGCACACACACACCCACCACACACACACACATCGCACACCCACCACACACACACACAGTAATATTTTCTCTCTTTTTGTGTGAACAATTGTTTTACTACATATTAAATATTTTCTTACCATTTTTTTCTATGTATATACTTGTTCTTTTTTCAAATATTTATATATACTAATGTAAGCTTTGACAATACAAATATGTAAATTTGTCATGTCAATAAAGCAAATTGAATTGAATTGAATTGAATTGAGTGTGTGTGTGTGTGTGAGAGAGAGTGTGTGTGTGTGTGACGGTTTTTCTCTATAAATCCTGAGAGCAGAATCTCATTTTGAGAGGGTCGAGGGTCACACGTCCATCAGCAACCGAAATATGAACACGTACATCATTTATTATCTCATCTACAGCATCACACTCACACACACACACACACACACACACACACACACTCACACACACACTCACACACACACTCACACACACACACACACACACACTCACACACACACACACACACACACACACTCACACACACACACACTCACACACACACACACACTCACACACACACACACACACACACACTCACACACACACACACACACACACTCACACACACACACACACACTCACACACACACACACTCACACACACACACACACACACACACACACTCACACACACACACACACTCACACACACACACACACACACTCACACACACACACACTCACACACACACACACTCACACACACACACACACACACACACACTCACACACACACACACACACACACACACTCACACACACACACACACACACACTCAAACTCAAACTCAAAAGAAGCTTTATTGGCATGACAAATAAGGACATTCGTATTGCCAAAGCAAGTTACAGGGAAATATAAACAATAAAAATAAGAAAGAACAAAAATATACAGAACAGTTACATGTGCAAAAAATATTATAAAATAGAATAAAATATTAATAAAAACAGTGCAAAATAATAACAATAAAAGTATAATATTTATAATATTTACACACTCACACACACACATTCACACACACACACACACACACACACACACTCACACACACACACACACACACACACTCTTTTACACACACACACACACACACACTCACACACACTCACACACACACACACACACACACACACACTCACACACACACACACACACACACACACACTCACACACACTCATACAGCCGCACCGTGACTGTTTACCTCTGTACCGCTCAGTGTCGTGTCCACCAGTCCAGCACCGGCGCATCAGGCTTCCTCACCTGCAGGATGTAAGAGTCACACACACAGCTGAGCAAACTGTTTGTTTACATTATTGTTCCCCACACGGGGAGCTGAGAGGTTTCGTCCTGCAGGATCCCCAAAATATACAAACTGTTTTAATACTGATCATTCATACCTTCAGTCTTTCACTTTATTATTTATTATTATTCAGTATTTCACTTTATTATTTATTATTATTCAGTATTTCATTTTATTATTTATTATTATTCAGTATTTCACTTTATTATTTATTATTATTCAGTATTTCACTTCTGTTTTTATTTACACTTTCATTAATTTAATTCTCACACAAATCATCTGAAAATATCGATTTAATTTCATTATTTTATTCATATTTCATTTAGAAAACACTGCAGGGTGCTGAAGAGAAAAGTAAACTAACTGCTCACCAGCAACCAGTGACATGATTAAAATCAAATTTAAAATAAATAATTTTATGGCAATTTATAACAAATAAAAAACAAACTTCTCATTACTTCTCCAAACGGTTCACAGCAAAAAACCTGAGAACAAAAAACTGAGTAAAAAGAAATAAACAAGACAACACATGATGCTTTTTATTGTTTATTTAATACTAACTTCACCTTCACTGACCAGAGACTCGAGTATAAACAGGATGATATAGTTAAATTAACAGGTTAATTAGGTTAACCAGATGAACCTACTCACTAATTACCACTACGTTCATTCCACATTTCCCCTCTCAGACTACAGCGTTCACCTAAACCACCTTCACTGGTTACAATAATAAAAACATAATAGAAATTAATAGCTATTATTTATTATTATTTATTATTAATATTTTGTAATAAATATTGTTTGGGTTATTTTGCTAATTATTTGATTATAATTGTTACTGTTGTATTATTAATAATAATTATATAATTATAACGTGGCTCATCTGAATGAATTTAGATGAGTTAGGATCAGGTTCTTATTTCGGTCGCCTTATTTATCAGTGATCGCCCTTTTTGCTGCAGTGTTGACCCCTGGATAAACATCCTGCAGACCTTTATGGTCCAGAGTTCCACAAACTAAACCCAATCAGAACGGTTATAGAGACAAGTGTTTGTGATGTCCTAGATACAGTAAATACAGTAAAATAACAGCGGCGCACCAGCTGAACTCGGTTTGGGGCGGAGGTGGGGGGTGTTGGATGGTCCGCTGTTTCATAGCAGCACAAACCAAAAGAAAAAAGCAAAACGTTTCAAAGGAAGGAAAGAAAAACGAGGCCTTCAAACGTCTGAGCTCGGGTAAACACTCAGGGTTTTTTTCGGGTCGATCTGAACGTCATGTGTGCAGCAGGACGGAGTGTTTACACTAAACTCTGGAAGCAGAAAAAAGTAGAAGAGAGGAAAAGCAGAAGGACGTTACACTGAACAGATCACAACATCAGTCCAGGAGAACCAGGAGAGCTGGAGGATGGACAGATGAGGACGTGTGGAATTACTGCAGATTCTCTCAGACTGGGAGGTAAAAAATCCTCCCACAGACGTGAGGAACCATCGTAACGTTACTGCACCTTTGTCCTGATGATCTCCAAAATCTCTCCAGTCTTTTAGTGTTCCATTCTCCTGGTTCGGTGGCAGGAAGCCCAAACGACTCAAACATCTCAAACATCTCCACGTTCCTTCAGAACATCAGTGGAAAACATCGACTCAGAACGTGCGACTCCTCTTCAATCGGCCCCGGCGTTTCAGAGCCACGCCCAGTTCTGATCATGTCCGGTCCAAACTCACACATTTAGTTCAAAACTTCTTATCAGGTTTCTTTAATGAGTGATTCAGATCCAGTGATTCAGATCCAGTGATTCGGTTCACTGATCCAGTTCCAGCTACCAACGTATCCAACGTGCTACGTAAAGACTAAACTGCTAACTGAACGACTGTGGCGGCTGAATTAGCACAGCGACATGAACGGCTAGTTTCTTCTGTGAACAGTTTGTTTACAAAACAATCATAAAAATATGAGAATAAATTCAGGTTATAATTATTTGATTTAAATCTATTTATTTTATAATATTTGAACACTGTATACAGAGAGAACTCATTTATTTTTGTTTGATTATTTTATTTTGTATTAATTTTATATGTCTGACATCTGATTTTATTTATTTATTTATTTATTTTTACCAATTTTGATAAAGACAAAAAGAAAATTTTGTGATAAATTCTCTGTTATTAGTTTTAGTTTCCTGGTTAGATTTCAGTGTTTGGAGAGGAGGATGATGACGGCCGGTGTAGTGACGCGTTCCTCTGATTTATTATTAAATGTGTTCTACAGCAGGTCACAGAGGAGCTTATTGTACCAAAAGCTGCAGATTGAGGTGAAACGAGTTAAAATACCAAATCAAATGCAGCCAAACATTTATGATTATTATTATTATCAGTGACTGGGCTTCTATGCTGTCAATCACAATGCCAAGGGTTTAAATCCCACCTCCACCAAGCAGCCACTCAGTCTGGGAAGGGAAGGGCGGTGATTTATGGTCTTTATGGTGCTCTGACCTCTAAAGTTCTCAACAAGATAAAATAATCAACAAAAGAAAATCATTTTATTTTACTGTTTTATTTTACATCTTTATACAGGAAATAAGTATATAGATCTTTAAATTATGTCAGTTTGCGCCCCTGCTGGTGATCAGGCATCATACAGCGGCCTTACTGTAAATCCAACCTGCAGCAATCAGAATTAGAATCAAAATCAGAATTCAAATCGGAATCAGAGTCCGAATCAGAATCAGAATCTGAACCAGAATCAAAGTTAGAATCTGAATCTGAATCCACACATATGACTCTGAGTGTAGTCTGATGTGAGTCTGAGTGTAGTCTGATGTGAGTCTGATGTGAGTCTGATGTGAGTCTGATGTGAGTCTGAGTGTAGTCTGATGTGAGTCTGATGTGATATTAATAATGAATGTAATTTGAGACTCTTGTGATGTGCAGCTGCTCGAATCTGATGTGTGTGTGATCTGTGTGGAGGATATTAATAATAATAATAATAATAATAATAATAATTAATGTAATTGAAGACTGATCGTTCTGTCCAATAACGAGATCCGATCATGAATATTTTGGTTCTCTGTGATTAATGAGCAGCAGCTGCAGGTTTAATATCAGCAGAACATCTGAGACTCTGAAACGTTCTTCTGATTATTTTATGGTTTCCTTCCTCTACAATCATCAATAATTCATTAATAATTCATCAATAACTCAGTTTAGGGAATTCCCAATCATTCACGGTTTGGTAAGAGGACAGAGCTCTAACCTCACCCTCATTTCTCACCAGATTTGGGATGAACTGGAACCTCTAATGCCCAAAGCTCAACATTGCTTTAGTGACTGAAAGGATGTGAATCCCAGCAGTCATGTTTAAACATCCGTACATCCATTGGAAAGCTCACAGAAGAACAGCAGCACCGAGTGCAGATGAATGTTGGAGGATCCATCAGCTCCTCTCTGAAGTGAGTCCAGATTCTCAGAGACTCACCGGCTCCCTTAAATGAAGATGAGGGGTCGAAGGTCACATGGCGCTTTGATAAAGAGCAGAACTACACCGGTGTATCACACACACACACACACACACACACACACACACACACACAATTATGAACAAATTGTTCTGCTGGGATGGACGGATTCCAGCCGTCCTGGTTTCTCCTCCAGGTTTGGTTTCTCTCTGGTTTGCTAACCTGCACCGTAGCGCTCGCGATTCCTCCCACATGGATCCGTTTATTTCTCCTGAATCCATCTCGCTGCTCTCCAGTGATCTGATTCGATTCGGTTCAGCCGTGTTTATTCGGACGGCTGATCTGCACCGCAAGCTTATGAGAGAGATTCAAGACTTAATAGATGTTAATAATTGGAGCTGTTGGATAAATAACGATCTGTTTTGATGTTCGGCCGTGAAGCAGGTGACGCTCGGGTTCGAGCCTGTAATGTTCATTCCAGCAGTTTTGTGAATATGGACACAGAAAAGCAGAAACGATGTGATTAAACGGTCGTCATAAATCAATAATTATTATGATTATTTTGAAATAATAACAGATGAATGTAGGGGAGTGTAGCCTAGAGATTAAAGTACTGGACTAATAATCGAAAGGTCGCTGGTTAGAAAATAAACCCACCGTTTATAAAGATCGTTTATTTATATTTTATTATTATTAGTAGTATTAGGTTAGATGTGGCAAGTGAGTGAGGAACCCTCATTCATCTAAAGGTTCTCTACAGATTTTGGATGGAAAGTGTCTCTCAGATTTAAACCAGAGAACCAAAAGAGGAACAGCGTCCTTAAAATTCTGAACTCTTGGTGTAGAACCCGGATGAAGCTGTAGGTGGCGCTGCAGTGTTTCTAATAAAGTCCAGAACATTTTACTACCCTCATTCTTCTCCTCCATCTTCTTCTTCTTCTCCCTGTATGGGTGGATGTCTGCTTTATTATGGTCAAGGTAGCAGTGAACCCAGAGCCTTTTACAGAAGCTTTGGGTGCAGATCAGAATTACAAACCCTGATTTCAGGAAAAGTTGGGACATTTTCATTTCAGTTCATTTTCATTCACCGCTTGATTATTTGATCCTGGCCAGGGTTGCGGTGGGTACCCTGGTAAAGTTTCCAGTTCATCTCAGCCAATCACGTCTGTACAGACGCCCGTCTGGCTGATAGCATCGCAGAGATTTAACTCGAGAGCTCGAGATGTCAGCACTGGTGAGTCTTACCGCTGTGCCACCTGATACAGTAAATATATCTGTTAGTGTGGAGGTCTGATGAACACGCTGAAGATGCTTCATGATTCTCTATAAATATTTAGAATTTATTTTCATTAATATTCGATCAGGAGCAGAACTTACCCAGAAGGCATTGCTGCCGCCCTCCTGACAGTGACCCGATGATTGATAGTGTGAGTTCTGTCCCGAATCTTTGTGAATGCAGGTTTGATAGGATGTGTTCCTGAGCGAGGATGGAGGAGAACATCTCCGCCGGGTTCCAGGCTTCCAGGCGTCACAGATTCTCGAGGACACTTTAATGCACAAACTCTGAATCATTTATAACCGACGACACGTTTTTGTTTTGCAGAAGAAGAAAAAGTTCCTCCAGCAGACGCTGAAAAACAACAGAGCAGACGAGACGTTCCTGTGTGACAGTAATGGATGATCTATCAAGTCCAGGCAGAAGCTCTAAAAGCACTTTTACTTCCTCAGCATTTTTATTTTAGATCTAAAAGCAGAACCGGCCGCTCACGTTCAGAGATCAGAATTATTATAAAACTGTACATGTACTTTATCTTCTGAGCAACTTCATTCAGGCTCGTTATTAACAGCCCCCCCCCCCACAATTCCACTAATATGAGTTTAAACAGTTAGTAGTAAAAGCCATAAACATTTGAACATTTTGGAAGGGACCGGTTTGCTGTACAGATGGATCTTTATGATTGGCAGGAATCACAGACGTGTCGGTTTCTTTAATCAGCAGTCTCTGCGCCTCATCAGTGTTAGATAGCTTGTTATATGGTGGATCTTTGCGTTCTACAGTGCTTGTGTGTGTGTGTGTGTGTGTGTGTGTGTGTGTTTGTGTGTGTGTGTGTAACTGACCCACTTGCTGTACAGATGAATCTTTATGGTTGGCAGGAATCATTCAGGTTCTGGTTCCTTTAATCAGCAGTCTCTGCGCCTCATCAGTGTTAGCTGGATCGTTATGCTGCGGATCTTTGCGTTGTATGCTATTCATATTTTGGATCCCTGCACCCGTTGTGAGGGCGGGTCTTTGTTCCCGCTGGCTCTTATGCTGGTGTTCTTTGATCTGCTATCTGAGGATCTCAGCCGGTGCTGTGTTGTACAGGTGAGCTTTACTATGATCGAACCCACAGACGGGTCCACACTGGTATGTTTTCGGTTGTTCTTTTACTTTCTCTTTGTGACAGACGGGTGGAGTGAGTAGCTGGCGTGGAGCTAACTTAGTTTTCACTTCTCTATCATCTATATTTGCCTACTGTCCTGTGTGGTTGTGCATTTCACTGGGGTGTTACTGGAGCCACCCGAGTGTTCTGATGCTCACCGGAGACAGTTAGGGTAAGGGTTAGGGTTAGCGTTAGTGAACGACTCTTTTCTTTTGTTCGTCTGTTTATTATGTAGCTCCTCCGTTTCTCGGCTGCAGATTTTGTTTTGTTTCTGTTTTGTTATTTTGGCCACTAGTTAATGCTTTAATAATTTCTCTATCCTGTTTGTTAGTGTCTTTTCTATCATGATTGAGTTTCCCCACAGGTCATAGTGGTTTGGATGAACTGGACTTACATCCACTGAGACAGAGAAGAAAGAACCAAGATTTAACCCCCCCCCCCACACACACACACACACACCCCTACCCCCACCCCCACCCCCTGCCCCAATCCTGGTAATAAACCGGTAAAGGTTCGGTGCTCACGAGGACTTGTGTGATCCAGGCGTCCTCACAGGAGGACTTCAGGTGAAACTTGGAGGTTTTTGCTTTGATTGAGTTGAAAATTGTTTCTAAAGGTTTGTGAAGCTTCACAGTAATAAAGTTCTTCACTTCTCCTGAGAGCGTGTCAGGAAGCTCTGAACAGTAATCTGAAGGTTTTAGAACGATTTTACTGAAAAATCAGGTCTGTAACAAAACAACACTTTTGATTAAACTAGAAAATATTAAAGATCTCATCAAAGTTCCACCAGAAGATCGGTGATGCATCCAAAGTGACCACTGTAAAAAGAACTTAGAACCCCAGTGCAGTAAAATATCAGTTTCTTTATAAGAGTCTATAAACTTCAGCTCAGTTCAGTCATGAGAACGTTCTGATCGTTTAATAATAATACATCATTATCATTATTATCATTATTATTATCTGTTTAATAAAACACGCTGTTGCTGTGTGATTACTTTGGCTGAAGCAGGAGGAATGATGGGAGATAAACGCTAACAGAACCCAGACTTACAGTTTTTGGGTATTTGGCTCAGAACCAGGAGACTAAAAGCATCATGGATCATCACACGTCATTAATAACTTATAATCACAAAAACTAACAAACACCACTGGAGAGAAAAATTACATATATATATATATATATATACAGTCATGTGAAAAAGTTAGGACACCCCATGGGAACCTGTGTCTTTTTGAACATATTTAAACATAAACATTTGAGCTTCATGTGAACAGTACTGAGAGATGGAGCTTCTATCACTAAACTAACGAATGTTAAAAATTACTTTCAAACACAAGATGTAAAATGTAATGAACAAAAATAGAAATTTATTGTGAGAAAAAAGTTAGGACACCCCCACATTTATTACTACTTAAAATATCTAAAATTAGAATCCGGTGCCCCACATCAGCTGTGATGATTAGAGCATTGTTAGAGGACACTGGAGTTTTGTTTAAACCTCAGACGTTAGTTTGGTTTGCTCTTGATTGTTGAAGTAATTTTTAACATTTATTAGTTTAGTTCTATGAGCTCCGTCTTTCAGTACTGTTCACATGAAGCTCAAATGTTCTTATGTTTAAATATGTTCAAAAAGACAAACGTTCTCATGGGGTGTCCTAACTTTTTCACATCACTGTATATACACACAAGCTTCCTCATTTTTTTAACTCTATTTATTAAGAATTATAAAAACAAACTCCATCACATTTCTACATCGTCGCCTTCCGGTGCATTTTTACAGCGTCATACCGACTTGTAGCCACTGATGCGCCGCTGCTTTCACATCATCATCACATGAAAATCTTTGTCCTCTTAAAGCTTCTTTCAGCCTCCAAACAGGTGGAAATCAGACGGAACTAAATCAGGACTATAAGCGTCGCTCAGTCTCTCAGACACCGAATAGTAATAAACACAATAATAATAATAAAATTAATAATAACAGTAATAATAATAATAATTAAATTATTTTTGTAATAATTAATATTATGAGATCATTGAGGTTCTAAAGAGGCTCAGTAGTAGCTGCATTTCAGGAGAATCATTTACAAATCTGAATGACTGAATAAATGAATGAATCAGAGACATGGAACAGTGGGTGCTGGTGGAAGCTCAGTGACAGGAAGTGATGTTACAGGGTTTTAAAACTACCTCCTGAGCAATAACAGCTTTTAGGGTTGGATTGATGAACTTCTGATAGATTGTTTTTTACATCTGGACCGATTTATATTTGGAAGAAGCTGAAGGAACCCCCAAAAAACCTCTGCTGCACCTCCTAATCACAGTAACAGATCCAGAGTGGAACTCTCAGTGGCTGGTGGAATCCAGTGAGTACAGGATCAGCAGGCGCACCTTGTGGTGCTGATGATTTTCCAGCATGATATCACCCCAAACATACTGCTACCCTTATTAAAAAGTGGTATGTTCTTTAAACCACAAGTATTCAAGTTGTAGCCTTGTGGTTGAGGTACTGGGCTAGTAATCAGAAGGTCGCTGGTTTAAGCCCCATCACTACCAGGTTGTATAGTGTAATTGTACTGTAAGTCGCTCTGGATTAAAGTGTCTGCTAAATGCTGAAAATGTAAATGATGTGTTTGAGGACGTTCAGAGAAGCTCTGAAGCTCCATGAGATGAATGAGTATGATAACGGTGATGTGTGTCCATCATTTTCAGTAGATGAGAAGATCTCGTAGGTTCTTGCTGCACTGGTGGATGATAAATTCTAACTGGTTTCTGAGGTGTATCAGAGGTGTGAGGTACAACAGAACCATGATGCTCCTCAAATCCAGGTTCTAACCTCCAGAACTTCCAGGTCAGTTTGGACTCCGACAGTTTGATGAATGTGGCACCTGCAGCTTTTCTCCACATTTGTTCTGCATTTGTTTCACTTCAGTTCAGGATAAATGAATCATTTTTATGAAGGAAATTTTTCTCCTGTAGAAAAAGAAGTAAAAAGAAAAACTTGATTCTGATCCAGAAAAGCAATCGCAGCAGTTTTAGTTTTTATCCTGATGGTTCCCAGACCGCCGTTCCCATGTTGCAACGTTTCAGACGTGATAGCAGAGCGCCGGCGCTGGTGCGTTTTTGGCAGCGTCTGGTCTGAGATGATCAGTTTTACTGGAGCTCACACAGGAACCATCACACAGTGATTGATCACGTTAAAAATGGATGTTTTTAATAAAAAAGAGAAGAAAATCTCTTCATCTCCAGGATCTCACCGCCGTGTTCTTCTGAAAGCTTTAAAACGCTCCTCATACGGCACCACTGGAGACAAAGAGCTGGAGGAACGTCCTCAGCACGTTTATTAGGCTGCGCTAATTTAATTTAAAGGATTAAAACACGTCAGCTTAGCTTCATCAGTTTGATGCTGCAGGTACTTCAGTACGTCAGTGAATCAGCGCTAACACGTTTAATCAGCCGCTTCAGAGGCTCAGAGGTCCCAGATGGAACCATCGTTTAGTGCTTTACACCAGAGTTCCTCCTGGTTTTACGCTCTGAATGATATTAGCGCAGCAGATCGTTCAGAACAAACCGAGCGGCCGGCGGAGCTTCAGGTGTTCGTCTCTCCTGATAGCATCGAGAGCTTCTCCATCCTGCAGGAGCTGCAGCAGATCGATGGAGGTTGAGAAGTTCATTATCTCAGATAAATCCATCCTGGTTCTGCTTCATCTTTCTCTCTCTCACACATTTTAATTGCTTTCTCTCATCAGTCATGCCGGACGGCTCTTTCTTCCCTCGCGCTCTCCGTCCGGCGCTAACGACGCCCAGGCTAATTTTACACCCGCCAATTGTTCTATTTAATTACGCGCTGTCGTCAGAGTGCCAGATGGATCGATAACGTCCTTTTGAGAGTCTGCTCCAGTTCTCCCAGAGTCTCCTAAACCCAACGTGTGTCCTGATGTTTCTGCAGCTCTGAATTAGCGTGAGGAACAGGAGAACTCAGGATGCTAATGTGCTAATTACTGTAGCGCTGATCAGGAAGCGTACACAGAAACGTTCCTTCATCCACACAGTCGTGTTCATCCTCTAATGTGTGTGTGTGTGTGTGTGTGTGTGTGTGTGTGTGTGTGTGTGTGTGTGTGTGTGAGTGTGTGTGTGTGTGTGTGTGTGTGTGTGTGTGTGTGTGAGTGTGTGTGAGTGTGTGTGTGTGTGTGTGTGTGTGTGAGTGTGTGTGTGTCTGTGAGAGAGTGTGTGTGTGTGTGTGTGTGTGTGTGTGTGAGTGTGTGTGTGTGTGAGTGTGTGTGTGTGTGTGTGAGTGTGTGTTATGGTAATATAGCATTATAGACCTTTAGATGCTAATCTTAACACTAATGTTAGCATGTGTTTAACTATCACCAAAACTAACGATCACCAGAACTAACTATCACCAGAACTAACTATCACCAGAACTAACTATCACTAAAACGAACTATTACCAGAACTAACTATCACCAGAACTAACTATCACCAGAACTAACTATCACCAAAACTAACAATCACCAGAACTAACTATCACCATAACTAACGATCACCAGAACTAACTATCACCAGAACTAACTATCACCAAAACTAACGATCACCAGAACTAACTATCACCAGAACTAACTATCACCAGAACTATCACCAAAACTAACGATCACCAGAACTAACGATCACTAGAACCAACGATCACCAGAAATAACTATCACCAGAACCAACTATTACCAAAACTAACGATCACCAAAACTAACTATCACCAGAAATAACTATCACTAAAATCTCCCCAAATATTACAGAACCCAGAGAGTAACTGAACTGAAACTGGGATTCAGACTAAAGTTCAGAAGATTGTGGGTTCAAATCCAGGCTCTGCTATGCAGCCACTGTTGGGCCCTTGAGTGAGGCCCTTAACCCTCCAGGGGGCCCCTTATATATAGGGGGACCCTGTGCTCTGACCCCTGTGTAGATGAATTCATGATAAATAAAAACGTTTCTTTTCTTTTCTTCTTCTTTGTTTTCTTAGTAACGGTACCAGATTTAAAAGTGGAACTGAGAGATTTGGTACTGGACTGGTTCCTGATAAAAGTGCACAGTTCCAGTTTTGAAGGTTCTGGTTCTGGTTCTTTAGGATTAGAGAAGCGAAAACAGATGCTGGCTGGATCAGGACTGGATTTCTGTACATGGATGATGTTTGGGTGAAGAAACCACGGAGCTGCATGGACGTTCCTCTGCTCGTTATGAGGAACTATTAGTGCTGAGCAGGAACTAAAACCGTGTGTGAATAATAACGGGATTTTTAAGCTGGATGATTAATGGACGATGTGAAGTAACGTAGAGCTGAAAGATTCTCCTGCTTTTGTTTGTTAGCCGCTCTGTAATTGATCGCAGATCTTCACCAGTACGTCAGAGATCTAAACTCTTGCAGCTGAGATAAGTCGTGCCAACCATCATCTCCAACCAGCGGCGGCAGACAGAGACGGAGGGGCAGAGGGGCGCTGGGGGGAGTTCGGGGGAGTTTGGAGGGGTGAGAGCGGCTCTACAGGACCAGACGTTCCAGCGCCGCTCGTTTGTGAGGAAGAATAATTTACATTTCATGACTCACGGCTGAGCAGAAAGAGAAGAACGACCCGGCCACGCCTATTTATCTCTTCAGCTTCAGCTTCAGTCCTGGTGCTTGTTAGGCTGATGTTGGACAATCACGCTGATGTTGAGACGAGGGTCAGACAGTCGTACAGCGTCGCTGTTCTTAGCTAATCGCTGCAGTGATAGAACAGCGGAGGAATACATTTGGGACGAGATCAAAGTCCCACCAGACTGGTGATAAACCTCATGGTGACGTGGATCTGATTCTTCTCTCTATAAAGCAGAGGAAAATATTATTGTGGTCACGGTGATATTGTGGTTCAGGACATGTTGAGTTGTGTAACAAAGTTTCAGGTTGTGCTTCTTGATGCAGCGGTGGACTGTGTTAAGTTACAATGGTTTTCTCAAGTACTCCTGAGTCCATGTGGCTGTATTTATTACAGTGTCCAAGTCTGAGGTCTCAAAGGTCAAAAACATTTAAATGATTTGTCCTACATGGACTGAGATTGGATTCTCTGAATCTTTTCACAATATCATGTACAGTAGATGGTGAACGATCTGGATTATTTCCAATCTTACAGTGAGAAACGTTTTGTTTTGATCTGACTGATGATTTTCTCTTTGATGAACACCATGGCACCTTTCACTAATAACAGTCTGGATGGTCGTTGTAGCCTAGTGGTTAAGGCACTGGACTAGTAATCAAATGGTCGTTGGTTCAAGCCCCACCACTACCAGGTTGCTGCTGTTGGGCCCAGAGTGTTCCAGAACCCTTGTGGTTATATTTATCACAGTAGCAGGACGTGATTCAGTGGTTTCTGGCTTTGATTAACACAAACTGAGATCTCTCCAGATTCTCTGAATCTTTTCACAATATCAGGTACAGTAGATGGTGAAAGATCTGAATTATGATACTTTTTGCAGTGAGAAATGTTCTTTTTGAAATGATTGATTCTCTCCTGAAGTTTGGAACTTAGTTGTGAGCCACGCCCCATCATCGCTTGTACAGAGTGATCCTGATCCAGGTGAATCCTTTCATATCATGATTCCCTCACCTGCTCACTGTGGAACCTTTTAAACACTGGAACTTTTCACTCTCATTCTGTCCCTGTCCCAACTTTTTTGGAGTCTGTTACAGCATAAAATTCTAAATGTGTTTCTATTTACAAACTAGAATGAAGTTGATCAAAGAAACATTAGAAATCTAATAAAGATGAAAGAGAATTAACACACCACACATTCTTCTGACTTTTACTGACTGTCCCAACTTTTATAGAAATGTGTTTTATATTTTGATGAATCAGCGGAGTGAAGAGGCCATATATAAATACACATGAGATTTATTCAATTGATTTAGAATTCGGTGTGTTCGGTGTGTTCGGTGTGTGTAACGGCGCTCTCAGAGCCGCTGATGCCCACGCCAGGTCCTCCAGTCTGCACTCGTCTCTAATGTAAAGTGTAGGTGGTGCATTACAGTCATGATTCAGAGTGAAGATGAACCTCTCACACACACACACACACACAAACACAAACACTCACACACACACACAAACACTCACACACACACACAAACACACAAACACAAACACTCACACACACACACACACACACAAACACACAAACACAAACACAAACACTCACACACACACAAACACACAAACACTCACACACACACACAAACACACAAACACTCACACACACACACACACAAACACTCACACACACAAACACACAAACACAAACACTCACACACACACACACACACACACACAAACACTCACACACACACACAAACACACAAACACAAACACTCACACACACACACACACAAACACACAAACACAAACACTCCCACACACACAAACACTCACACACACACACAAACACACAAACACAAACACTCACACACACACACACACACACACACACACAAACACACAAACAGACAAACACTCACACTCACACACACACACACACACACACACACACAAACACACACACACACACACACAAACACAAACACTCACACACAAACACTCACACACACACACACTCAAACACACACTCACACACACACACACACACACTCACACACACACAAACACTCTCACACACACACACACACTCACACACACACACTCACACACACACACACTCACACACACACAAACACACACACACACACACACAAACACTCACACACACACACACACAAACACTCACACACACACACACACTCACACACACTCACACACACACACACACACACACACAAACACTCACATGTATTTATTTTGTATTCCTCCTCCACGTCTGTGGCTCAACAGATCATTAGCACGACCTCGCTCGCTCCTCTTACCGCTCAAACTTCCCTCACTGATTTCCTTCATTCACCCAGAATCTCCTACAGAAATAAAATCTAAACTCACTAAAAAACTTTTAACTTTTTATTTCCTGAACTGAACGTTTTTCACCTGCAGTGACATTAAAATAAAAAAGTTCTGCTGTTTCAGACAGAACCTCTAACCCTCAAATGCTTAAAGACTGTTTACTGTAACAGTGCTGTAAGTCACTTTAGATAAAAGCGTCCGCTGAATAGCAAACATGTAAATGTTTTCATGTTGGTGGTGGTGTAGGTGTTGTGTGTGTGGTGTTGTGTGTGCTGTGGCTTGTGTTGTTGTTGGTGTGTGTGTTGTGTGTGTGTGTGGTGTTTTTGGTGTGTGTATGGATCTGTATATACTCTATAACTGGTTGGTATTGGTGTTGTGTGTGGTGTGTGTGGTGTTGTGTGTGCTGTGGGTGTTGTGGCTTGTGTTGTTGTTGGTGTGTGTGTTGTGTGTGTGGTGTGTGTATTACTCTCTATATACTCTATCACTCAGGTTGATGTTGGAGCAGTTGGTGTTTTTAGTTTTAGTTTGTACTCTCTATATACTCTATAACTATGGTAGAGGAGGATGGAAGCGAGCGATCTGATTGGCTGAATGTGTTATGAGGGTTGGTATTGATCACGATTTGCTGAATTTAGAGTAGAATTGATTATAGAAGCTGTGAGGAGATTAAAGGTTAATAAATTCAACCTGAACTGAACGTCATGCTGAGTCAGTAAATCCTCCAACCTGCTGAGTTCAGTATGTTCTGAGGGGGGAGGCTTATTGTTACATAATTATTATGATTATATTATAATTATTATTATTATATTATTATTATTATTATTATTTCATAATTATAGTTATTTTTGTCTTAATTATCTGATGGAAGTGCAGCAGATCTGAGTGCTGAGACAGAACGATGCTCCTCAGTAGCGCTGTCACGTTTACTTTTCATTTATTCAGCAGATATTTTAATCCACATGTTAAACACAGCTGGAGGAGACGATGATCCAGATGTTGCAGGACTCCATCCAGGCATGAAGAACCAGAGGAGGAACGGAGAACCCAGTCTGTGTGATTAAATACAAAACCATGCAGGTTCTGTTTGTGCTGAAATATAAACGTAGAACCGGACGCTGGATGATCTGAGACACGACGTTCCTGCACAGCATCACGGTTCTACTGATATTACTGATATTTTAGAGTGGTGAGCATCTCGTGATGGAGACGCCAAGTGAAGCTCCACTTCAGTAATAATAACACTGAACCCGACTGCAAGATCCAGGCAGAACAACACTGAGGCTAAACAACACCAAACAATGGACCCTCAATCCAACAGACTGGCACATGCACTGTTCATTCATTCTCCAACCCCCTCCCAGCCAGTGTGAGCATGACAGGCAGGCGCATTACAAACTCCCAAATAAATAATAATTCTAGTACATGGAATTCTGTGTAAATATTAAGCAGCAGACATTCATCAGCTTTCATCTGTGTGTTGCTGGAGTGGTCTCCTTGATGCTTGTTTTTGAGAAAGTACATGTTTAGATTTCAAGCTCCTGATAGTGTAGTATGCTGATGTGTGTTATATTCAAGATTCAAGATTCAAGATTCAAGAGTTTTATTGTCATGTGCACAGAAGAACTAGCAGTTACACTGTACAATGAAATTCTTACTTTGTTCGTCCTCCAAACATCAATAAGTATTAAACATAAAACAAAATTAAACTAACAGAATATTACTAGAAAAAAACTTTTTTTAAAAATATATAATTTAAACTATAAAAAAACGTTTTATATACAGAGGAAAAAAAATAGAAATAAAATAAAATAAGGCAGTACAAAAGGCACATAGCAGCAGTTACATAAGGTGCAGAAATGATGCAGTGTTATACAGCATAAATACAGAAATATATAACACGTATGTTCCTCCTCATGTACAAATACACTCAGTGAAAGTGGAACAAATTCCCTTAAATCAGTAGTGCTGCTTCTATATATGTTTCTATATATGAGACTTCATTTTAAATGTGGGCGTGGTCCTGCACTGCTAATAGCTTAATGTATTGTTTCTGCAGATCAGTCAGTCATTGGTGATTTATTTACATCAGACTTACAGTCATCAGAGCAGAACCTCGGGCGGGGCTCCACATGACCTGTATAGGTGTGATTGTAGGGAAGTTCCTGCTTGTATCAGAAAGTCTTTGCCAACCCACTTTCTGCATGAATTACAAGTGGTTTGTGGTAAGAGAGCGCAGGTGTTAGACTGGCCTGCCTGCAGCCCAGACCTGTCTACCACTGAAAGCCTGAACAGAATCATGATACACCAGTATAAGAGATTGTTCAGCAGCTGAAGTGTTTAATCAATTCCACTTTCCTAAACCATCACACGGTGTCATTAAAGGAAACGTGATGGAACACGAACTGTCCCGAGTGTTTTGGAGCGTGTTGCAGCTATTAAATTTAAACATATAAAATATGAATGCAGTTGATTCCTGACGGACTGGAGGAATATTTGATCTTTGTTCTGTTTTAATGAAATTCAGCTCCGTTTGTAAATCATTCCGCTCTGTTTTTGTTTCCGTTTCTCGACGCTCTGAACCTCGCCGTGTGTTCGTGTGAGCCGGTCCGGATGAGCCGCGGTTCTGATGAATGGAGGAATGTAAACACTAGATCAGGTTTTGGATCCCGCTGAGAAAGAAAAAGTGATTTTGAAACTCTTGGACTGCAGGATGTTTGTGGTCGATGCTCCAGTGAGCTCTGTTCACTCTGCGGTTTATATTTGTAGAAAAAACTGTCACATGTGATCAGATTTATGGGACATTAATCCCACTGTAATGTTCCTTAATCCCACTGATCCAATCATTTCTACCGAAAACAGTACTGACACTTAGCAGGAGCGTCTGGTGAACCCTGGGAGTCGAGTCTGCTGGGAACGGTTGTCAGTTTTCCACTATAAATAAAGACGTGATTTCCCAGATTCTCTGAACAGGAGATGAAATAAAGAGTAAATTTTAACACGTTTAACTCATCGTCGTTTTTATGATTTTTTACATAAATAAATCCTGCCGCCATCGTTGTTACGTATTTATCACAGAACTAAACTGATATGAAGATGTTGGCGTCTGTACTGATACCCCGGCCTCCACCGCTACGTTTGACCTGTATGACAGTAAGTCCTGGCTCACGGTCAGGATTCTGATTAATCCCAGCAGTGCTGGATGGGATCGGGGGGATCGGGTCTCTGCACAGCGGTCAAGTCGACCCCAAACTCACCGAATCGTTTTTATAAACCTTTTATAAACTTTTCTGAGGCTCACAGGGGCAGTGCCATGCTGATACAGGAAAGGGAATTCCCTAAACTGTTACTATAATGGAATTCTATGTTGTATAATTTAGATTAAAATGTGGTCACACTCAAGCTATCGAAAACAGAAACTGATTCATTCAGATCATTAGGAGTCCAGTGTAGTTGTGCTTTATACCAAGGTGTCTCAGGCACATGCAGCCGCTCAGCAGATGAAGCATATATAAAATAAAACACGTTTCAGAAAAGTTGGGACGGCAAAAGAAGAAGAAAAGGCAGTACAAAGAAGAATGTGTGATGTGTTTCATTCTAAAGTAGAAAGAAAAGGTTTATAATGTTTTACTGATGGCTGAATGTGTCTGTTGGACGGCTGGTCAGGTCAGTAGCACGACTGATATTCGGGTCAAATCTCCTGGTGTTATTGGGTTGGTGAACCACACACGGAGCAAATGCCAAGTAAATATACCCTCCTCAGACGCCATCAGGGTCCCCAGGAGCAGGAGAAGAATTGGCTATGACTAAATTGGGGCATTATGCATATTTATTTGTAAAATAAATTATTTAACAAATTATTTGAAGCATAAAATTCTAAACGTGTTTCTATTCACAAACTAGAATAAAGTTGATCAGAGAAACATTAGAAATCTTTTATTCTATTTTTATCAGTGAAATAAAGATTGACGAGAATGAAACACGTCACACATTCTTGGTTTAAAGTGTGAGTTCTGTAGGCAGTGGGAGATGGTTATATCTAACTCTGTGTTCTGTGAGGTTGCTGCTCTCTGATGTTCCCACTGAGAGTGAGGGGAGCAGATCGAACCCTAACATCACTGATCTGTTATTAAAGTGTAGTTCTGTAGCTGTAATCATCTCCTGAGGTGTAGAAATGAAGAACGGTCTCTGCACTATCATGAGCGCTCCGACGTGATGTCCTGATCTTCCTGCTGCTGATAAAGTAAAACTGAAAACATGAGCTGTGAATAAATTCTATCTGACCTCGGCTTCACCACGCCGAGCTGCTCTGACCCTGAAAGTACACATTTACTCTACACAGACCCGTCCACATTCAGATTTATTTATAATAAAAACACACAGTCCAGAATAAACCCGGTCCAGTCCGCCTCAGGAACCGCGCGGTGTTATCAGGACCAGATAAACACAAACCCACACAGCACTGAGATAAGAACACACCGCTGTTTATTTTAGTTTAGAGCATTTTTCTGCTCCAACCCAAAAGAAAAGTCAGCCAACGCAAACACACACATGAGAAACGTTCTGTAGATCTGCTGCTGACTGCTGTCCAAAAATGATCTAAACAAGGTAGAGTTCATGTAGAGAATCACTCCACCTGCTTACAGCTCGACCCCAAGCATGAAAATAACATTTAAAAACATCAACAGTACAGCGGTACCTTGTAACTGGACGTCAGTCGGTTCTGGGAGTGGTGTTGAGTTTTAAAGACGTTGAGTTTCGAGGTATTTTTCCCCATAAGGATGTTTGTGAAACCTGTTAATGCGTCCATGGTCCCATGGAGCTGCAGATATTTTAGTCTCATGTAAAATAATGAGGTTGTTTTTGACACTTAAACACTGAAAATAACACAAATATAATATAAACACACTGAAATACAATTACAAACAGTTAAACATCAATAAAAATACAATAAAAGCTGCACTTTAGTTTTACTTCCTTATTGTTTCCTTAAGTCTGGTCAAGTTTCAAAGAATTTGAGTTTGGGGACGTTGACTTCTCACTGTATCAAAATAATGAAATAATAATTTATAACCCCACTAAATACCAATCGTAGTGGTTTTGATTATTGTAGAATAACTTATTAGGATTCCACTACTAGTACAGAATAGTAAAGTGAATAACTCACCAGGATTTAAAACCTTTTGAAAGGTAGAGATGTTAGGAAGTTGGAAGTTAGGAGATGATTACAAAATAATTTCAGATGGCAGAGTCTCTGTGGTTCTCCTCCGGAGGTGTTCAGGAGTGAAACCAAGTGGAACACGCTAGATCAGGCCGTCCTTCTAACCTGCACAATCAAGCAACATGGATCAGAAAAGCTAAGTTTGAATCTCAGCTCTACTACCGGTCAGCTGGGCGCCCCCTAGTGAGCACGATCAGCAGTGCAGACGGTGCAGCAGACAAAATCAGCCACTAGTCTGCTGGGTGGGAAAAGGCGTGACTAAAAAGTGGGCGGGGTCTTGGACGCTGTGTAAGGACCCTGGTTAGTAGCCCGAGGCGCCTGTACAGAAGTGGAGGAATGTGGAGATCAGCGTGTGACTCTCCGTGAGTGACAGGGCGTGTCAGGAGAATATACCCTCCTCGTACACCATTGGGGGCCCCAGCAGAGGAAGAGGAACTGGCTATGACTAAACTGGAAGAAAAAGGGAGAAAATGCAGAAATAAAACAGTAACAAAAAAGAAAATTGTTGGTCCGTGTCTGTAACTTTACATCAGTGGTGGAAACAAGAGGCTGAAAAAGTGCCGCGCTGAGTGTGTTCACTCTCAGAACATCTGATGTTGGGAGGCCAATAATTTTATGTTCAGATGAGACCCTGAGTGAAAACCAAACCCAGCACCCACAATGCACCACACCTACTGTAAAGCATGATGGTGACTCCAGTGTACGACATGGGTTTATTTAGTCCAGATTCACATGATCTGAGGCTGAAACTGAACATTAACTTTAAATAATTAATGTGGCACTTGGACTGTCTGTGCCACCCGTCTGTATGTGTGCCACCCTGACCCTCCGGCATTCAGACCCTCAGGGCATCCAGCACATTTAGAAACACGCCCACTGCTGACGGGAGAAGGTCAGCGCGCCAGTCAGTGACCCGCCGGAGAACCGCCGGAGAACCGCCGGAGAACCGGAACATCAGACGCTGGAAACTCTGACCTTTCAGGACCGGAGAGGAAGCTGAAGAGAATTCTGATCAGATTCATCATGTGATCAGGGTGATGGAGCGAGAAGTATTTATTATTAAAGTATTTCAAATATTTATTATGAATTATTTATTATTAAATATTTATTATGAATTATTTATTATTAAATATTTATTATGAATTATTTATTATAACATATTTTAGGTTTTGTGCTGATATGATGATTAGCCGAGCTCCTAATACTTCTCACTGTGGTTCTGTGAAGTCCTAAAGTAATAAAAGGCTTTGGTACACTTTAACATCGATCTGTTCTAACACACACACACACACACACACACACACACACACACACACACACTCTCTCTCTGTCAGTGTGTATGGTGTGTGTATTAATCACAGACTGGTCCTGGTTGACCCGTCTCACCCTCGGCTGCATTATTATTCAGGGTTTCTCCTCACCAGGGTTCTTCAGTACGGCGGGATGATCAGAATTCTCCTCACTCCATCACCTCCTCCTCATCACCTCCTCCTCCTGTATCTCCTCCTCATCACCTCCTCCTCCTGTATCTCCTCCTCATCACCTCCTCCTGTATCTCCTTCTCCTCATCTCTTCCTCCTGTCTCCTCCTCATCACCTCCTCCTCCTGTATCTCATCATCAGCTCCTCCTCCTGTATCTCCTCCTCATCACCTCCTCCTCCTGTATTTCCTCACTCCATCATCTCCTCCTCCTGTATCTCCTCCTCATCACCTCCTCCTCCTGTATCTCATCATCAGCTCCTCCTCCTGTATCTCCTCCTCCTGTATCTCCTCCTCATCACCTCCTCCTCCTGTATTTCCTCACTCCATCATCTCCTCCTCCTGTATCTCCTCCTCATCACCTCCTCCTCCTGTATTTCCTCACTCCATCATCTCCTCCTCCTGTATCTCCTCCTCATCACCTCCTCCTCCTGTATCTCATCATCAGCTCCTCCTCCTGTATCTCCTCCTCCTGTATCTCCTCCTCATCACCTCCTCCTCCTGTATTTCCTCACTCCATCATCTCCTCCTCCTGTATCTCCTCCTCATCACCTCCTCCTCCTGTATTTCCTCACTCCATCATCTCCTCCTCCTGTCTCCTCCTCATCATCACCTCCTCTCTCAGGACCTGAACACCCCAGAGTAGACTAAAGGAGGAGACAATTACTCAACAGGAATCCACCCAACACGGGATTCACCTTCAATCTCCATTTATTAGCATATTGCTAACGCTAATGCTGTGTGGAGTCAGACGTTCAGATCAGGAGATGCAGCATCACACACTCAGCGCTCAGAGACGTCTGATTAGATCCTGCTGAGCTGCTGAGCACATGGTTCCTTCCTCCAGAATTACACTGACAGTCAGAGAGATCTCACACTTCTCTGTGCCCATATAAATACACCTAGTCAGCAATTTAACACTATTTTCAAGCACCTTCAGCTCCTCAGATCTAGTATAAATAATATGTGAAACATGATGGCAGTCGTCCATGAGTCGTGTCCCTTTACATGGTCTAGTTTGACTGGACGTTTGGGGACATGGAGGCGCAGTAGCATGTTGATCTGCTGACCAATCACCTGTGCCCTGGGTGCCTCTGCACTGCCTGGTTTGGTCAGCAGGTGGAGCTCGGAGGCTCAGTTGTGTGTGATTGACGGTGACCAGCGTCTCATAAGTGTTAATCCGCCCCAGGTCTCCTGTATAAGTTCTGAGGAGGCTGTGGGTAGGAGAGCAGAGACTCTGTGGGAGGAACTGAGGGGCTGAAGGAGGGTATGGGGGGGATTTTGGATGCTGCTCATGTTCTCGATTGACCCGTCTGGTCTGCGTCTCCTCAGAAGGCCGATTAGAGGAGGACGGGGGGCGGGGGTGTGGGTGGTGTTGGCGTGATGGATGGAGGTGCTTATTCACTCATTTTCCACCTTTAATTCTTTAGCCACACAAACCTCACCTACACTCACCTACACTCACCCGCCCGCCCGCACCCGCCCGCACCCCCGCTGTCAGCCTGAGAGTCGAACATTCTGATTCTGGGGGTGATGATCACGCACCACATGAATTATTTAATAATTCAAACAGAAATGTTGACTCTTGTTGATGTGTTTGTTTAGTGTAAAGTAACTGTGGGGATTTGATGATGTTTAGATGCTGAATCAGAGCCGTGTGAATAATAATCTTTAGGGTTGATGGAGTTTGTGGGCACCACGGTGGTGCAGTGGGTGGCGCTGTCACCTCACATTAAGAAGGGTCTGTGTTCAATTCCCCTATTGCCAGACAGCCAGAGTGTGTGGAGTTTGCATGTACAGTGTGTGTGTGTGTGTGTGTGTGTGTGTGTGTGTAATATGCAGTGTTGTGTACAGTGTATGGTGTATATGTGTACAGTGTGTGTGTTTCTTCCTCTCATGTTTCGTGTGTTACTGTGCTCTGTGGTGTGTGTGTATTGTGTTAAGTGGAGCGTACAGTGTGTGTGTGTGTGTGTATTGTGTGTGTATAGTGTGTATAGTGTGTGTATGCGTGTATAATGTTGAGTGGAGTGTACAGTGTGTGTATGTGTGTGTGTGTATGTGTGTATGTGTGTGTGTGTGTGTTGAGTGGAGTGCACAGTGTGTGTGTGTATATAGTGTGTGTATGTGTACTGTGTTGAGTGGAGTGTACAGTGTGTGTGTGTGTGTATTGTGTTAAGTGGAGCGTACAGTGTGTGTGTGTGTGTATTGTGTGTGTATAGTGTGTATAGTGTGTGTATGCGTGTATAATGTTGAGTGGAGTGTACAGTGTGTGTATGTGTGTGTGTATATAGTGTGTGTATGTGTGTATGTGTGTGTGTGTGTGTTGAGTGGAGTGCACAGCGTGTGTGTATATAGTGTGTGTATGTGTGTATGTGTGTATGTGTGTGTGTGTGTTGAGTGGAGTGCACAGTGTGTGTGTGTGTGTGTGTCTGTGTGTGTGTGTGTGTGTGTATTGTGTGTGTATAGTGTGTATAGGCGTGTATAATGTTGAGTGGAGTGTACAGTGTGTGTATGTGTGTGTGTATATAGTGTGTGTATGTGTGTATGTGTGTGTTGAGTGGAGTGCACAGTGTGTGTGTGTGTGTGTGTGTGTGTGTCTGTGTGTGTGTGTGTGTGTTGAGTTTCTCTGTTGTTTCCAGTTCTGATCTTTAGTGAAAATAAAACATGAAGGCGTGAAGAACGGGATTAAACCTAATCTCCATCAATTCACTGAAACCCAATCTCTCTCTCTCTCTCTCTCTCTCTCTCTCTCTCTCTCTCTCTCTCTCTCTCTCTCTCTCTCTCACACACACACACACACACACACACACACACACACACACTTCTCCAGGTGTTGAAAGTGTAAGTGTGTGTGTGTGTGTGTGTGTGCAGCTGCAGAACTAAAGTATTTTGACGCTTTGCTGCTGTAAAGCGTTTATTTAGTGATTAAACATTGTGTGTGTGTTTGTGTGTGTGTGTGTGTGTGTGTGTGTGTGTGTGTGTGAATGAAAGGAAACGAGGAGCTTGGTGTGATGCAGTTTAAAGGGATTAGACATACCTGCTAAAACACACACACACACACACACACACACACACTGTATTAACTGTAACTGTAGGATTGTACGTTTCATCAGCACTGTTACACTCTGATATAACATCCAGTTCTCTCACAGTTAGGTCCCTGTTTCAACCTGTTTCAGTTTGGCATGTTCTCTATGTGTTCATGTTTTTCCTATAAACATGCCTGTTGGTGGACTGGCTGTGATGTCAGATCTTTAGCAGTACAGAACGGAGGAGGTTCTAGTCTCAGGTACCAGTGTGGTGTTCCTAATAAATTGCACACGACTGCAGCACAGAGAAAACACCGACTGATCGATCAGCACCCAGCCGTACACTGTCATGTGTTGTACTACTGAACAGGCACAAATTCCCACAGACACACTTCAAAGTCTTGTGAGAAGCTTCTCAGAAGAGCGGCTGTTGTTCTAGATGAAAAGGCCACACATAGGGTCACTCTCATGATCAGGCGTCCAAATACTTTTGACGTATCATGTTATGATAGAGGAGTTCCTTTACTGAAGAGGCACAAGAAGCCAGCTGAAATGGTTCCTGTTCCACCCACAGGGGTGTGAAGAGAACCGAGAGAACCTGTTGTACCTCCCACTGCATCCGAGCTTTTATATCCGAGCTGTTGTTCTATTGTCCCATGGTTCTGTTGTTCTGTGGTTCTGTTGTTCTATTATTCCTCTGTTCTATTGTTCCGTGGTTCTGTTCTCCTCCTGTGAGCGGTTGATCTAGTGATAATAAAGCAGCTGAACTGAGGCGCTCAGTATTGATCAGACTGGATGCAGAACGTTCTCTTGATTTGTGGAGCTGCTGCTGCTGTGGAACCTCGACTCTGTTCAGAGCTGAATTATGACGACGTCAATCTCAGTCCGCCGAGGCACGAACCTGGAGACCCGGAGCTGTGAGACCCGGAGCTGTGAGACACTGAGCTGTAAGACACTGAGCTGTGAGACACGAAACCTAGAGACACGGAGCTGTGAGACAGTGAGGAGATCTCGTCTCTCGACTACTGTTCCATCAGCAGCAGCCACGATTTAACAGACAAAAATACAAAAGACACAAACACCAACCTGCTCATGAACCTGTTACTCCTCACCAGTTTCTTCTATTTGCTAAATCTGATGCCAATCCACCTTCTGCAGGTTAATTTTACATTGTGATTCAGCCTCTGTGTTTCCCCTGGGAGCTGCATGAATGTCAGGAGCCCCGAATCAGATTCTGTGTCTTGTTATAAAATCAGATGTGAGCAGTGAGGTGGAACCTCTGTGGGATTAGAACCGACGCTCCGCTGAACACTGAGCTTCTCCAGAACCAGAGATGAACCTCAGGAACATGACAAAGGAGAAATGGTTTTAAAACAGTGGGCACGGGGCAAAAATACAGAACTGAACAGAGGTGCCAGTCTATAAATAATAAAGATGATAAATTCCTGCAGTTATGTTATAGAACCCAGAGGAGAGCGGCACTAAGTCCGTGATTAAACCCGGACAGATCGAGACGAGAGAGCTCAGTTTTAATAACCTGTACCCGATGCCCGTGTGAGGTGGGTACAGCATTAATACCTGGTGTAGAGCTCAGGTTGATACCCCCCGTGGTGTGGAGTGTTTACTCACTGCTTCTCTCCTTGTGCTGATTTATACTGTGTGAAGAACTCGGTGTGATGCGGCTCTGGATGGAAATGGATTTTATAATTAAACTCTTTTTGTGTGGAACTTTTTATCGAGCCGCCGCTGAAACAGATTTTATAGCGTGAACGAGCCTGAAGATCAAATCAAATCAAGATGAACTCACAAGTTTCATGATAATAAACCCGGAGCCTCATTTCTTTAAATATTTGTTGTCTGTCCTTGTTTATGAATCACAAAAACACAAAATAATTATTTTAAATATGAAATATGTTTATTATATTTTCTGTAATTTGTACAGTATAATCCCTAATAAAATGCAGTTATTGTGCAGTACACATGATTGCCTGGTTTCACTCCATGGTTGCTGTTCTGATCTAGGAGTTTCCTCTGGTGGTTGTGCTGGTGTTTGTCGTGGTCTCCAGATAATCCAGGTGGTTGTTAGTTTGCTGTTAGTGGTTTATCTAATTCTGTTAGATGTTTGCTGTGGTGTGTAGATGAGGTTTTGAGTTTAAGTGTACACACACTGCTGATGCTTTTCTTCAGGAGTTTTACACTAAATATGATGATCTATCATCACCACCTATTGATCTGGCATGTTCAAGTCAGCACTTATATACCATCGGGGAATTGGATATGACTAGATCAGAAGGGGGTGTGCAAAAATACAAAATTTAACCCTGGACATGAGCAGTTCTTCTTTTTCTTCTTCTTCTTCTTCCTATTATTACTATTATATTATTATTATTGTTGTTGTTATTATTATTATTATATTTATTATTGTTATTATTATATGTATTATTATTTATTATTTATTATTATTGTTATTATTATTATTTAATATTATTATTATTATTATTATTATTATTATTATTGCTGTTATTATTAATTATTTATTTTATTATTATTATTATTATTATTATTTATTGTTGTTATTATTATTATATTTATTATTGTTTTTATTATATGTATTATTATTTATTATGTATTATTATTGTTATTATTATTATTATTTATTATTTATTATTATTATTATTATTATTATTAATTATTTATTTTATAATTATTATTATTATTATTATTATTATATATCATTATTATTATTATTATTATTGTCATTATCATTTATTATTATTATTATTATTATATATCATTATTATTATTATTATTATTATTGTCATTATCATTTATTATTATTTTTATTATTATTATTATATATCATTATTATTATTATTATTATTATTATTATATATCAATATTATTATTATTATTATTATTATTTGGTTATATTTATGGTTGCAGCAGTAACACAGTAAGGAGAACTTTAGCAGATCTCACACTGAGCAGAGGAAGTGTTGAGATGTTATGAAGTTACTCCGCCGCAGGTCTTCATACGATGCTCAGATTATTTTATATTATTTATTATTTTTATTTTATCAGTATGAACGTCCTTTAGCTTGGTGCTGATTTTCCCTCCGGCGCTCTGTTTAGTTCTGATCTGAACATCTGATGTTTTATTCAGTAGCTGAATCCAGAAAGTCCTGCAGGATCGAGACTTTAATATCAGAGCTGCAGCTCAGCCTCACATCTCAGATCTGCTACCAGCCGGTCGGGCGTCTATACAGACGATATTCAGGTCATCCGAGGGCCTCTGTGCAGCACCATCGATCAGCCAGCAGAGGGCGTACCTGCAGCAGTATGAGGAATCCCCTCCAGCAGTTCTTCTCTTGACATTTTAAGGACTGGAGCTGCGATCAGGTTTCCACTGATCCTGTGTGACGAATCTTCTGGAGCTGAAACTGAATCCACGTCCAGCTCTGAAGGTTCATGCATGAAGATGAAGGTTTTGTTGTGGAGGACTAATACACCTGTGTGAGGAACATCAGCCTCCTCAGGTTTCTCCTACATATTAAAGACCTGGATCAGACCTGCGGGTTTTAATTTAGCTCCACTGAGATGGTGCAGCGTCTTCATCCTCACACACAGAAGATGTGAGGGGTGTGAGTGTTACATCTCTGATCTTCTCATCAGCACCACAGTGAAGCCCTCAGAGAAACCTGAGACCTTCCTCTTGATAGAAGAACATCCTCTTTAACAGGATCCATCAGGATGATGCTCTGAGATTTCTGTAGATCTTACAAAGAGATGTGATGATGGTTCCATCACTGAGCTGCAGCGGCTGTGACTGAAGTTCTTCATTCATAACCAGATCCACAGTGTTCCACCACAAGAAGTTCTTATGGAGAGAAATCATTCGTATGTTTATTTATCCTGTATTTACCATAAAGGAAAGAGGAAAGGGTATTCCCTAAACTCTTACCACAAATTAGAACCTCTGTATGTGTCATCAAAACAACTCACATCATCATTCCTTCTCCACCACACTTTACAGCTGGAAGTGAGCATTAAACAGCGATGTGCTCCTGACCAGAACAGAGCTTCTACAGAACTTCTACAGAGCTTCTACAGAACTTCTACAGAGCTTCTATAGCTTCCACTGATGGTATGGTGAGGCTGAAGCTCCTCAGCAGTAGAGGAACCCACACTGAGGATCATAACCAGCGTGTTTTTACTCTGAAGCTTCTGGAACGTTTCGGCCCGTTTGGGTTTAATGAGGATCATAAAAAATAATGAATCAGAGCTCGTTAGTGCTAATGATGAACGAGGGGTGAAGCTCCACTCAGCACCACAACCTTCACTGCAATAACACTGAGGGTGTGTGTGTGGGGGGGGGGGGCAAACTTCACCCCAGCACGTCCATAATGTTACAGAAACTATACGTCACCAAAAGTATTCGGACGCCCGATTACGAGCTTGTATTAAAACAGAGTTCCCTCTGTGTGATCGTTTCAGCTAGAACAACAGCTGCTCTTCTGAGAAGCTTCTCACAAGACTTTGAATGCAGTATGCCTGTGGGAATTTGTGCCCGTCCAGTCAGTATGGGTGGGCAGTAATAGATTAGTGGATGTTTTTCCAGCAGAGAATCGTGTTCATGTGATTGTAGGTGGTAATTACAGTGTGTATACACTATATGATCAAAAGTATTGGGACGCCCCTTCTGATGACTGAATTCATGTTTCAGACACAACAGTCGCTAACAGCTGTAATAAATCAATTAAAATAAGGAGAAACAGTTTAGGGAAGGTCCTTTCCTGTTCCAGCATTAGCAAGATCTATAAAGAGCCCTGACCTCAGCCCCACTCAACAGCTCTGGCATGAACTGGAACATCAACTGATCAATCAGCACCCAGCCATACAAACGCTGTCATATCTTGTACTACTGAATGGGCACAAATTCCCACA
Source organism: Trichomycterus rosablanca (assembly GCF_030014385.1). NCBI lineage: Eukaryota > Metazoa > Chordata > Actinopteri > Siluriformes > Trichomycteridae > Trichomycterus > Trichomycterus rosablanca. The sequence goes on from NC_086004.1 coordinate 153,428, forward strand.
GACACACTTCAAAGCTTCTTAGAAGAGCGGCTCATGGTCAGGTGTGTGTGTGAGTGTGTGTGTGTGTGTGAGTGTGTGTGTGAGTGTGTGTGTGTGTGTGTGTGTGTGTGTGTGTGAGTGTGTGTGAGTGTGTGTGTGTGTGTGTGATAGAGAGAGAGTGTGTGTGTGAGTGTGTGTGTGTGAGTGTGTGTGTGTGTGTGTGTGTGCACTCTCAGTACAGTAGAGACGGAGCTGCACTTCCTCACCCGGTGTACCAAGTACCACCACGTCCGCTCCCAATTCTTCCCTAAATTTAATAACATCATCCTCAACTTCACCTCCCTCCCAGACCCCGACAAACTGCCCCACCTACTGGGGGAGCACAGAGAGAGCTGCACACTAGCAGCACTCTATACTTACACCTGCCACCAGGTGAGGGACAGTGGGTGACCATGTCTCATACACACATACACACACACAAACTGATCGTTTTACTACCTCATTATTGTAAATATTATACTTTTTATTGTTATTATTTTGCACTGTTTTTATTAATATTTTATTCTATTCTATATTTTTTGCACATGTAACTGTTCTGTATATTTTTGTTCTTTCTTATTTTTATTGTTTATATTTCCCTGTAACTTGCTTTGGCAATACGAATGTCCTTATTTGTCATGCCAATAAAGCTTCTTTTGAGTTTGAGTTTGAGTGTGTGTGTGTGTGTGTGTGTGTGTGTGTGTGTGAGTATGTGTGTGTGTGTGAGTATGTGTGTGTGTGTGAGTGTGTGTGTGTGTGTGTGAGTGTGTGTGTGATAGAGAGAGAGTGTGTGTGTGATAGAGAGAGAGTGTGTGTGTGTGTGATAGAGAGAGAGTATGTGTGTGTGTGTGTGTGTGTGTGTGTGTGTGAGTATGTGTGTGTGTGTGTGTGTGTGTGAGTGTGTGTGTGTGTGTGTGTGTGTGTGTGTGAGTGTGTGTGTGATAGAGAGAGAGTGTGTGCCAAAATCTTGTAAAAAGCATTCACAGAAGAGTGGAGGCTGTTATAGCTGTTATAAAGGTAGAAAAGGCTCCTGTAGGTGGAGTGTGTTGGTTTCCAAATACTTTAGCTCATATAGTGTATATATATATTATACTGCATGAACAGGACTCCAAACTGCCTCCGGAGGCGACATCAACACAGGAACCTCTTATCAGGAGCTTCATCATCTTCAGGCAGCAGGACCATCATGGACGGTACCAAGCATCAACTGGAGTAGAGCGGTGTGAATCCATCCTGGACCCTGGAGCAGAAATGAATGGAAGTGAATCCCAGCAGTCATGGTTCAAAATGTAGTGAAACGCTTCCCAATCAGCTTCAGATTCATGTTCCTCGAGGTTCTGCTGACCATTTCTAACCAACTTCAGTCCAAAACCTGTGTAGATGTCTGTTTCCTGTCTGCCCCCCCCCCCACACCCATTTACCCCCCACACACACACACACCCCACACCTTCATAACCAGCACTTCTCAAACTTCCAGACCCCCTCGTAAAATCTGAAAAGCTCCAGCACAGGACCTTTCTACATCCTGGTCTTTTATTATGAACACACACACACACACACACACTCTTACACACACACACACACACACACACACACACACACACACACACACACACACTCGTGGTTCAGTAGGATTTAGTACTGGAGGGTTGGATGGGGTAATAAAATTCCCACTTACATCCCAAAATTTGCTCTGAACACCAGGAAGCTCTGTTCACAATCACCTATGTTATACAATCACTGACTGTTCATCCATATTTAATTTTAAAGGGTCTCTGTGCAGAGCCATCAATCAGCCAGCAGAGGGCGTAACTGCTGCACTTATGAGGAATTCCCTCCGGCGGAGTTATCACCTCCTCATCACTGCTGCACTTACGCCCTCTGCTGGCTGATCGATGGCGCTGCACAGAGGCGGGGGGTAACGACTCTCCGTGCGCGATACGGATCTCCGTATGAACCCTGGTGCAGGTGAAAAGAAGCGGTCTGTGATGCACACGTGTCGGAGGGGGCGTGTCTAGGTCATGACACTCCTCGGACACGAGTGTCTGATACAGCAGGGGCCTCAAGTCTGATACAGTGGGGGCCAGAAGTCTGATACAGTGGGGGCCAAAAGTCTGATACAGCGGGGGTCACAAGTCTGATACAGCGGGGGCCACAAGTCTGATAAAGTGGGGGCCAAAAGTCTGATACAGTGGGGGCCTCAAGTCTGATACAGTGGGGGCCAGAAGTCTGATACAGTGGGGTCCAATTGTCTGATACAGTGGGGGCCAAAAGTCTGATAAAGTGGGGGCCAAAAGTCTGATACAGTGGGGGCCTCAAGTCTGATACAGTGGGGGCCAGAAGTCTGATACAGTGGGGGCCAGAAGTCTGATACAGTGGGGTCCAATTGTCTGATACAGCGGGGGCCACAAGTCTGATACAGTGGGGTCCAATTGTCTGATACAGTGGGGGCCAGAAGTCTGATACAGTGGGGGCCAAAAGTCTGATACAGCGGGGGTCACAAGTCTGATAAAGTGGGGGCCAAAAGTCTGATACAGTGGGGGCCTCAAGTCTGATACAGTGGGGGCCAAAAGTCTGATACAGTGGGGGCCAGAAGTCTGATACAGTGGGGGCCAGAAGTCTGATACAGTGGGGGCCAGAAGTCTGATACAGTGGGGGCCAAAAGTCTGATACAGCGGGGGTCACAAGTCTGATAAAGTGGGGGCCAAAAGTCTGATAAAGTGGGGGCCTCAAGTCTGATACAGTGGGGTCCAATTGTCTGATACAGTGGGGGCCAGAAGTCTGATACAGTGGGGGCCAAAAGTCTGATACAGTGGGGGCCAAAAGTCTGATACAGTGGGGTCCAATTGTCTGATACAGTGGGGGCCACAAGTCTGATACAGTGGGGTCCAATTGTCTGATACAGTGGGGGCCAGAAGTCTGATACAGTGGGGGCCAGAAGTCTGATACAGTGGGGTCCAATTGTCTGATACAGCGGGGGCCACAAGTCTGATAAAGTGGGGGCCAAAAGTCTGATACAGTGGGGGCCTCAAGTCTGATACAGTGGGGGCCAGAAGTCTGATACAGTGGGGGCCAAAAGTCTGATACAGTGGGGGTCACAAGTCTGATACAGCGGGGGCCACAAGTCTGATACAGTGGGGGCCAAAAGTCTTATACAGTGGGGGCCAGAAGTCTGATACAGTGGGGTCCAATTGTCTGATACAGTGGGCAAGGCAAGTTTATTTGTATAGCACCTTTCATACACAGTGGCAATTCAAAGTGCTTTACATAAGGAAAAAAAATGTAATTAAAAGCATTAAAACATTCCTGAGATCTAAAACCTCAGAAAGACTTCTTGCAAACATTTAGTTACAATTAAGAACATGAAATTCAAACAAGAGAGATAAAAAAAAATTAAGGACATGAAAAATTAAAAGAAAATATTGTAAAGTATAACCTACTATTTAGAAGAGCATGAAAAACTAAAAGAAATATGGTAAAATGAGGGTAATAGCAAAAAATTCGAGCTCAATCATAGGCACAAGAAAAAAGAAATGTTTTTAACCTGGATTTAAAGATTTCTACATTTGCGGAACATCTAATATCTCCTGGCAGTCTGTTCCAGTTATATGCAGCCCAACAGCTAAATGCTGCTTCACCATGTTTAGTTTGGGCTCTGGGCTCAACTAGCTGACCTGAGTCCATGGATCTAAGAGATCTACTGGGTTTATATTCTCTAAACATTTCTGAGATGTATTCTGGGCCGAACCCATTCAGTGATTTATAGACCAGTAGCAGCACTTTAAATTCTATTCTGTAACTAACCGGAAGCCAGTGTAGAGATTTTAGAACTGGAGTGATGTGCTCAGTTCTCTTTGTCTTGGTTAAAACTCTTGCAGCAGCGTTCTGAATGAGCTGTAACTGTTTAATGGTCTTTTTGGGAAGTCCAGTTAAGAGACCATCACAATAGTCCACCCTACTGGAGATAAAAGCATGGATCAGCTTCTCTAGATCTTGTTGGCACACTAGACCCTTGATTTTGGCTATATTTCTAAGATGGTAGAAGGCTGTTTTGGTGATGGTTTTAATATGGCTGGTGAATGTGAGATCTGAGTCTATTAGAACGCCAAGATTTCGGACTTGGTCTTTGGTTTTTAGAGCCCGGGAACTGAGGTGCTCACTGACACTAATCCTCTTCTCTTTGCTGCCAAACACGACAATCTCTGTTTTGTCCTTATTTAACTGTAAAAAATTCTGGCTCATCCAGTTATTGATGTCCTCTAAACACTGACACAGTGAATCTATTGGGCTGTAATCATCTGGTGAGAGAGCCAGATATATCTGTGTGTCATCTGCATAACTAGGCTAATCAATGTTGTTAGCCTGTAGCATTTGGCCTAATGGCAGCATATAAAGTGGGGGCCAAAAGTCTGATACAATGGGGGCCAAAAGTCTGATACAGCGGGGGCCAAAAGTCTGATACAATGGGGGCCAAAAGTCTGATACAGTGAGGGCCACAAGTCTGATACAGCGGGGGCCAAATGTCCTCAAAGCTTCACATTTTAACTCACATTTAGTTTGATGTGATTTATATTAAACTGAAGCTTTCACTGGGGCCCCAAACTTTTGGCCCCCAGAAACACACTGAGTCTAAAACAAAGAACCAGAACATAAATGATAAAATAAAAGATCAAATAAAAACACAAAAATATTTGATTATTATTTATTATTATTGCTGAATATTTTTATGGAGAGAAAACATGATGGAATGAAACTCCACCACTGATCAGACGTGAACGTTTCTCCGCCGTCGTCTCCGGTTCTCTCGTACAGCTATAAAACATGAACAGATGCCCCGGGCCCCGGGGCCGAGGGGACGGAGCATGACTAAGTGGTGCAGGACAATAAAAGCTCCAGATCACCTCGTAAAATCCAGCATGTGGAGGAACCAGTTCTAACAGATGCCGTCCGGCACCATGAACTTTTATTATCAGGGTTAAAGAACCGGAGAACCAACTCACTCTGTGAAGCAACTTCTCCTGGTCCTGGTCCACAGTGAAGCTCCTGATGGTCCAAATGAAGCTCCTGATGGTCCACAGTGATGCTACTGATGGTCCACTGTGAAAATCCTGATGATTCTGGTCCACAGTGAAGCTCCTGATGGTCCTTAGAGAAGCTCCTGATGGTTCTGGTCCACAGTGAATCTCCTGATGGTCCTTAGAGAAGCTCCTGATGGTTCTGGTCCACAATGAAGCTCCTGATAGTCCTTAGAGAAGCTCCTGATGATTCTGGTCCACAGTGAATCTCCTGATGGTCCTTAGAGAAGCTCCTGATGATTCTGGTCCACAGTGAAAATCCTGATGGTTCTGGTCCACAGTGAAGCTCCTGATGGTCCTTAGAGAAGCTCCTGATGGTTCTGGTCCACAGTGAATCTCCTGATGGTCCTTAGAGAAGCTCCTGATGGTTCTGGTCCACAATGAAGCTCCTGATAGTCCTTAGAGAAGCTCCTGATGATTCTGGTCCACAGTGAATCTCCTGATGGTCCTTAGAGAAGCTCCTGATGATTCTGGTCCACAGTGAAAATCCTGATGGTTCTGGTCCACAGTGAAGCTCCTGATGGTCCTTAGAGAAGCTCCTGATGGTTCTGGTCCACAGTGAATCTCCTGATGGTCCTTAGAGAAGCTCCTGATGGTTCTGGTCCACAATGAAGCTCCTGATAGTCCTTAGAGAAGCTCCTGATGATTCTGGTTCACAGTGAATCTCCTGATGGTCCTTAGAGAAGCTCCTTATGATTCTGGTCCACAGTGAATCTCCTGATGGTCCTTAGAGAAGCTCCTGATGATTTTGGTTCACAGTGAATCTCCTGATGGTCCTTAAAGAAGCTCCTGATGGTCCTTAAAGAAGCTCCTGATGGTTCTGGTCCACAGTGACAGTTTGACTGTCAGCACCTGATTAAAGTTTTTCATTACTGCTGGGCTCCTTACCCACTGCCGTCTTGACCAGGTGGATTTGTAGATGAATGTATAGCTGGATGTTTTATTCTTCTGCATCCTGGAAGCTCAGCATGTTACTTTTTTATAACGCTAACATTGTTAGCCACTGACCTTCACGTCACCCTGCAGGACCGTGAGGAACCGAGCACGTCAGATTCCCTCTGAAGATACGAGATGTGAGGCATCAAAGAACCAGAGCTCATCTTTGATCATCTTCTTCTCTCATCCGCCTATAAATAAATCACGAGCTGGAGGGAATCCAGAGGAAATATTCCATCATCCATCAACCAGCTCCTCAATCTCCATCATCCATCAACCAGCTCCTCAATCTCCAACATCCATCAACCAGCTCCTCAATCTCCAACATCCATCTACCAGCTTTATAATCTCCATCATCTACCAGCTTTATAATCTCCATCATCTACCAGCTTTATAATCTCCATCATCTACCAGCTTTATAATCTCCATCATCCATCCACCAGCTTTATAATCTCCATCATCTACCAGCTTTATAATCTCCAACATCTACCAGCTTTATAATCTCCATCATCTACCAGCTTTATAATCTCCATCATCTACCAGC
>NC_086004.1:165000-177500 GCF_030014385.1 Trichomycterus rosablanca
CCTCAGAAATCCACAAATCAGAGTGAATGAATTTAAGTTCTCATTATAATTTAGAATTTGTGGACGATGTAAACGCGCCACATTTTCTCACCCGCTGCTCCCTCCTCTGTTTCATCTGTACTGCAGAGCCGAGGATGAATCGGAACCCCGTGGTGATTCTGGTGGAATGTTATAGTGAGCGAGGACAGAACAGACGATGCTGCGTCCTCACCCGTGATGAAACCGTCCGTCTCTCTCCTCCGGTTCCTCCTCAGATCAGAGCCGAGCAGATTTATGAGTCTGAGGATGAAAATGAAAGCGTTTCTTTATTTATCAGCTCGTCCTCGCTGTAATTACAGCTTTATTTTCTTCTGTCCGTCTGTGAGCGCTCACACACTCCCACCTGATCACGTTCTGAAGCTTCTTCAGCTCCCGCTTCAACCACAAACTCAGTTCAGCTTCATTTAAGAAACAGAGCGGCGCTTCTGTCAGAACATCAGAACATCAGGCGTGTTTACAGCAGACTCAGAGAGACGAGCTCCTGGATTTTTATTCAGCTCATTAAAAGAACCTTCATTTATTTACAGGAAAATAATAATAATAATCACAAACTTCAGAGAACCGAGAGGAGCATCGATGAACACTGAGTGGAGAATGTGAGATCATCTGTCCATGAGCTGAAGTGAGTTTTACATTTTCAGCACTTAGTAGACGCTTTTATCCAAAGTGACTTACAGTACTGTGACAGTAAACAGTCTAAACAATTGAGGGTTAAGGGCCTTACTCAAGGGCCCAACAGCAGCAGTGGTGGGGCTTGAACCAGAGACCTTTCGATTACTAGTCCAGTACCTTAACCGCTAGGCTACACCTGCCCTTCCAGTTTGATCAAAGATCAAAGAAGATCAAAGACAAAACAAAACTAAACACTACACACAACTCATAACACACATTCATTACACACACACTACATTAAACACACTCACACACACACTTACATACATTACACAACTACACACACAAACACTACACAACTACATATATACACACACATTCATTACACATAAACACAGTACAAAACTAAACACTACACACAACTCATTACACACACACACACATATTACACAACTACATACTACACACAACACAAATTACACAACTACACACACACACACCTGCACAACTACACACACTACACATATTACACACACCTACACAAACACACATTACACTTAAACACACGGTACAAAACTATACACCTAAAACATATATTACACACACTACACACACACACATCTACACACAACTCATTACACACAGTACACAGACACACAACACACCTACACACAACACACCTACACACAACACACACATCTACACACAACTCATTACACGCAGTACACCTACACACAACACACACATCTACACACAACTCATTACACACAGTACACCTACACACTACACACACATCTACACACAACTCATTACACACAGTACACCTACACACACATCTACACACAACTCATTACACACAGTACACCTACACACACACACATCTACACACAACTCATTACACACAGTACACCTACACACACACACATCTACACACAACTCATTACACACAGTACACCTACACACACACACATCTACACACAACTCATTACACACAGTACACCTACACACACACATCTACACACAACTCATTACACACAGTACACCTACACACAACACACACATCTACACACAACTCATTACACAGTACACCTACACACAACACACACATCTACACACAACTCATTACACACAGTACACCTACACACAACACACCTACACACTACACACTCATTACACACAGTACACCTACACACAACACACCTACACACTACACACTCATTACACACAGTACACCTACACACAACACACCTACACACTACACACTCATTACACACAATTAAACAATACATATTACTAACACACTACACACAGTACAAAAATACACACAACACACACCCATACTTTTGTGTGTGTGTGTGTGTGTGTGTGTGTGTGTGTGTGTGTGTGTGTGTGTGTGATTTAAACGAGTCCACTGAGAGCTGGTAGGATTTTCTTCTGTCTGTAATCACATTTATGCTCCATCAAACCCAGGGAGAGGATTTAAAACACTACACACACACACACACACACACACACACACACACACACACACACCATATAAACACACTGTACACACACACACTCTTTCTATATATATATATGTATATATACATTACACACGGTTTTCTCTGGTACGGAGTTACAGCATCACACCAACTATCTTTTCATTAGTGTGTGTGTGTGTGTGTGTGTGTGTGTGTGTGTGTACACAGCTAACGAGCTCCACAGGGACGAGGGATTGAGGAGCTGCAGCTAAAAACACCAGCGTTTTCAAATATCCATAAACACACACACACACACACACACACACACAGTATGTGGACATCACTGCTAACGAGTGCCACACCCACCATCTTACAGCTGTGTATTCTGTATGCAGTGTGTGTGTGTGTGTGTGTGTGTAAGCATTCAGAGCCTTGGTGTCAAGCCAAAGCGTCTCACGAATCAACATTTCAGCAACAACCCCCCCCCACCAGAAAAAAAAACAACTGGGACACATGGGGCCCAGTACATCCCAGTACAGCCCAGTACATCCCAATCCAGTACAGTCCACTCCAGTCTAGAGTAAAGAGGTTTTTGGTCCCAGTTCTCTGAAGGTTTCCTCACTTTTGTCACTTTGGTGTAGATTAATACTGGAGGGACAAAATAACAGAAACAGTTCAGAGATGAGAGAATCTGAAGAGAGAAACATCAGGAGCAGAAACGATGTTAGAAGATTACAGACGTTCCTCTGTGTACTGTTAGTGCTGTAACACATGTGGTGCACATCTGTACTGCACTCTGTGGTTGTGTGTGTGTGCTGTACAGAACTGTTTATTCCAAACTCTCTTTATTCCTTCACTAACGTTTGGGCTGCGTCCCAAATCTGCTGATGTTGCTTTCAGAGGCAGGCGGCACCGTGGCTCGGTGGGTAGCACTGTCGCCTCATGGCATCAGAAGGTCCTGGGTTCGATGCCCAGGTGGAACGGTCTGAGGCCTTTCTGTGAGGAGTTTGCATGTTCTCCCTGTGTCTGTTTCCTCCAACAGTACAAAGACATTCAGTCAGTGTGTCCTGAGATGGACTGGCAACCTGTCCGGAGTGTTTCCTACTTTTCGCCCAGTGCCCACTGCCACCCTGACCAGGATTAAGCTGTGATAAAACACACAATGAATGAATGAATGAATGTAGGGCAGTTGTAGCCAGGTGGTTAAAGTATTTGACTAGTAATCGAAGGGTCGCTGGTTCAAGCCCCACCACTACCAGGTTGCCACTGTTGGGCCCTTGAGCAAGGCCCTTAACCCTCAATTGCTTACTGTTACAGTACTGTAAGTCACTTTGGATAAAAGCTGTAAATATAAATGTAATTAAGTGCTTTCAGAGGCAGTTTGGAGCCCGGTAGTGATTGCTGTAACAGCATATATGATGTTTTATTGTGCTCTGTGCTGTGCTGTGATGGGCGTGGCTGTTATATGTGAATACAGTAATTAGAAGTGGCGTCCACATATTTACGGCTCTGATCTGATGGATGGATGTCGGATCAGGACTGCTGACAGATGTGCACTAATCTCTGCTGTGTTATTGATTCTGCTGTGGGTTCTTCATTAAAATCTTACACTTTAACACCGCCGCTGTTCGCTCGGTGCGCCGCGGTCGTAAATATTAGCGGCGATGGATGCTAGCTGAGCCGCACGATGACACGGCGAGTGATTTCATTAGGTGGCGGCGTGCGGCGCATTACTGCCACCGTTATTGGATGATGAAGCGCTCGCTGGGGGGCGACCAGAGATCGATATGGAACGAGATCGGCCGGCGAGTGTAGGGAGGCGAGACGCTCCGGCGGTTCCTCCGCGGATCAGGGGGAGGAGCCAGGAGGGGGCGGAGTCAGGTATATTAAGTCCACGTTTATTTCTGCTCTTTTCTTCTTTCACTCTCAACATGTCGAGAACGTGAGCGCAGGACCGATCTCCTGCTACGAGAGAGCGGGTGCTAGTGCAGGACAGGTGTGATGTTACTCCACAGGTCAGGTCAGGTCACACAGCCAGCAGAAACATCACCACGAGGAGTAATAATAAACAAGCATCAATTATTAACAGTCAGACAGTCAGTGGTGCATGCTCCGGGCCATGACTTTATTGGATTTATTACCAGGGTTGCCAGATTGCAGCTGCCTGGGTGTCCTACAGGCAGAACATAGCGTGTCTGAGGGAGGGAGGGTCATCTGATCACTGCTGCAACTGCGCTCTCTGCTGGCGGGTTGAGAATGCTGGCTGATCCATCAGAGGCAGCAGTTTGTGATGCTCCGTACGCCATACGGCTCTCTGTGAGACTCCGTCTCTCCTGTATGTGCACGGTCAGGGGCGATGCAGTGGTGGTGGGGGGGGGTGGGGTTACCACTGGGGAATCGGACATGACTAGATCACTGGAGGTCTGGATTGGCATCAGTGACAGGAGGCGGGGTTTAAGTAGAGTAATACTGGATGGTGATTGGCTGATGGCACTGTAGATCAGACTGAACCTGAACCGGGGATCCTGGACGAGCCGCTAATCCATCGCAGGGCTTCAGTTTTCCCTGAGACATATCCAGTCGTGTCTGTGTGGACGCCCGTCTGGCTGACAGCGGTGGTGTGCTAGCGTAATAGACCGTCTGAGCGGCTAAATAAATAAACGTAAACATAAATCTGTTTCCTTTAAAGATCCACAGACATAGAAATCTAGAAATCTAGTCATATCCGATTCCCTGATGGTATTTCCCTTCTACTGCTGCAGACCTCCACACTACATTTACATTTACAGCATTTAGCAGACGCTTTTATCCAAAGCGACTTACAGTACTGTGACAGTATACTGTCTAAGCAATTGAGGGTTAAGGGCCTTACTCAAGGGCAGTAGTGAGGCTTGAACCAGCGACCTTTTGATTACTAGTCCAGTACCTTAACCACTAGACTACAACTGCCCCACTAACACTAACACACGCCCCCTCTGACACGTGCGCAGTACTGCAGGGTTTCTCAAACAAAAAAGGGTCACAGAGAAAAATAATAATAATTAAATAAACAAATTTTAACTTGAACGTGAGCGCCTCCTTGTGGAGGCTTTACATCACATCCTGTAAACCACAGTGGGACCAGATTGCCACCAATTTTATTCATTAATTATGTTTCACTTTGTGTTTTATTTTGATACAGCGTTTGTGTTGCCTGAGTCGCCGTAAAAATCATGAACAAAATGTCGGTCACCTGAAAAAAAAGAATCTGCACCCCTGCACAACTGTCTCGAGTCATATCCAATTCCCTGATACCACTTCTGACTGAGGAGGGTCGTAACTAACACACACACCCCAGTAACGACCTCTTCTTTGACCTGCACCAGGGTTCATACGGAGATCCGTATCACAAACGGAGAGTCACGCACTGCTATCCATTATCCCCCATCTCTGTGCAGCACCTTGATCAGCCAGCAGAGGGAGCAGTTATGAGGAATCACCTCCGACACTCACTAATAATTCATTTTTGATGATTTTGATTGTTAGTAGATTATAATAGTAGATTTAATCAGAGCTGATCATAGATTAATGCGTGACTTTGAATCAGAACTGTATTAGAACTGAAGGTTCTGATGGAAGGTATCAGGAGCTCTTCTCCTGGAGGTTTCGGATCAGACTGGACGGGATCAGACAGGATCGGACTGGATGGGATCAGACTGGGTGGGATCAGATGGGACGGGATCAGACTGGATCAGACTGGATCAGACTGGATGGGATCAGACGGGATCGGACTGGATGGGATCAGACTGGATGGAATCAGACTGGACGGGATCAGACTGGATCAGACTGGATGGGATCAGACTGGATCAGGATTTATTAGTGGATGTAAATGGAAGCAGAGGTGGAGGAGTGGAGCTGCAGCAGGAATGTTGGCCGGGTTCCGTGTTTATGAAATGTAAGAATGGTTTATTGCTGGTTGTTCTGAAGGTCCGAGTCTCAGAGACGTTCCTGCACCGAGCGGCGCAGCTGAACACAATCAAACATCTGAGCAGATTTATGGGACGTGTGCACGGACATTTGCATGCGATGTGGACCAGGGATTTCCCAGCATGCACCTCAGCGCTGCCGATTCATGTAGACGTTCGGGGTTCTGAGGGAAACGCTGGAGGTTCTCCTGGTGTTCCACCATCGCTCGTGTAGGTGCAAGAGTCAGACTGCAGGGGGCAGTAATGCAGCAGCAGGATGGTCTTCCCTCACAGGTGGAGGTTCTGGACGTACCTGAGGATGAGGAGAGTGAATGAATGAGTGGAGCTGGAGAGGAAGTGGTCAGCTGGTGTGAATGAGTGAATGTGAGTGATGTTTTCATCAGCAGCTCAGTTCAGATCTTCAGATCCTCTAATCCCTCGTTGTGCTGCAGGAACCTGAACCAGCAGCACCAGAACGCAGCTTATAAACCTTCAACAGTGAGATCAGGTCACGTCAGGAAGCTCAAGGTCCTCAGGAGTGATGCCGTGATCTGTGATCCAGTCTGAAGATGTTCTCGTTAGCTTCACTTCAACCTCTGAGACTCTGATACAACCAGAGATTTAATCAGCATGAAATCAAATAATTAAGACTTATTAAAATAAGTACATGAGTTACATTTATTTAATTACTTACATTTATTTTAATAATTAATAATTCAGATTTAGTTTAGTAATTATTTATTTTAATAATCTATATTTGCTTAAAAGATTAATCATTCAGATTTAGTTCAGGAATTAATCATTTATATTTATTTGAATAATTAATCATTTAGTTTATTTTAATAATTATTAAATAAAATAAAATTTATTTTAATAATTAATGCTTATTAAAACAATTAGTGGCATTTATTTTAATTATTTTGATTTGTTTTAATAATTCATCCTTGAGCTTTATTTTAATAATTAAGATTTATTTGAATAATTAATAATGAAGGTTTATTTTAAAGATGAATAGTTCAGATTTAGTTCAGTAATTAATCATTTAGATTTATTTTTAATAATAACCAGCGTGGCTCTGATGTGCCTGTATTACAAAAACTATTTTGTATTTTAAAGGAGACACCGTTGTGCAGCTGGTCGTGTGGGTGCTGCACAACAACATGGGTTCTTAGGACCAGGGTTCAGTCCTTCCTCCACTCAGCTCTTACTGACCAGCATTTTATGGGTTCTGTCCCAGTTCCTGAACCTGATTCTGAACCGTTCAGAGCATTTTTACCCAAAACAGGTTCCGAAAAGGGAACCAGTGAAACCAAAGAACAGCCGGACTTTCAGCAGGAACTGTGACGACATCCGTGGGCGTGTCAGGGTGTAGAGGAACGATAAAGCAACAATGTTGTGCAGCGCCCCCTGCTGATGACCCATCCTCAATTCTAATAAAAACTGGTGCTAACGTGGGCTGGTTCTCTGAATAGAACCAAGGTTCTAAGAAGCCTGAACGGAACCAGTCCAGGATCCAGAGATATTTGGGTGGAAAAGGGTCGAGACCATCTGTGAGGAGGTCTGTGAGGAGTTTATTACACCTTCAACACACATGCACAAGATGAAGTTTCTTTGGAATGGTTGCCCTGCACAGAGTGTATTCTTTGCACCAAGAGGTTCTGGGTGGTTCTGGACCCACTACAACCCTGACCAGGATAAAACAGTTGATAAAACATTTAGTAAAAGTGAATGATTAAATATAATAATATAATGGAGGTGAGTGTGTGATGTGGATGGTGGGGTGTGTGTTAGGGATGGGTGTTATAGGGTGCATTAAATCATCATTCATGCTAAAGTCTCTCAGTGTGTGTGTGAGTGTGTGTGAGTGTGTGTGTGTGTGTGTGAGTGAGTGAGTGTGTGTGTGTGTTAATACATGAAGTCTGAATCTGCAGTGTGAAACACAGATTCATTTTGCAGAGAGACTTAATAGAGCTCTGTTATAAACTCTATCTGTGTGTGTGTGTGTGTGTGTGAGAGAGAGAGTGAGTGTGTGTGTGAGTGTGTGTGTGTGTGTAGTTTTATAGCCCAGTCTCATCTGTGTAATAGTTTTTTAATGGACGTGAGCGAGGACGAGTCCTCCACACATCAGTCTGATCGATAAGTGGACGACACTCTCCATCCTGCTGTATAATTACACACCGAGCTTTTTATTCCCTTAACGTGCTATAAATTTATACTTTATATCTTTAAATTAGCGCTCAGTCGCTCCGGAGACGTGAGGAGGTGTGTTAGCTACACACACACTCCATAATCCACACAGCACAGGATTTACTCCAATCCACCTACTGCAATTACTCTGATCACACAGGAACACTGAGCTGCTGCTGAGGATCAACTTACATTCTTCTTCTTCTTACTATTATCGTCAGTGTTATTATTATTAATATTATTGTTATTATATTACTTATATTATTACTATTACTATATTATTAATATTATTATTATTATTATTATGAAATACTATTCTCATCAGTATTATTATTATTATTATCATCAGTATTATTATTACTATTATTATTATTTTACTCCCATTAAAGTTTATTTATTTATATTATTTTCATTAATGGGGTTACTAATATTTTATGATTTTATAATAATAATAACATTAATAATAAATTTTATTCACATAAAATTATTATATTACTATTATTACTATTATCATTATTGTTATTGTATGTACATTAGATCAAAAATATATAGACAACCCTTTTTATAATGGTGTTCAGCCACACATGTCGTGACCAGATGTATTATTTAATATATTTTAATTAAATATTTAATTTTTATCATTATTATATTATATTTCATTGTCTTTAATAGCTGTAATTATGTTTTTTTAATTATATTTTTAACTTCTCTTTTTTTACTGAGCTGCTGTAACACATGAATTTTCCTCTGGGATCAACGAAGTGATCAATAGATCGATTGATCAGTCTGTCTGTTCTGTACCTGAGTGAAGCTCTGAGCTCACCATCATATTTAACTGATTCATTAATTCATTAATTTTCTCTCCTCTCTGTAATATTTTAATGTAATAGATGAATCCAGCTCCTCACTGCAGCACTTCCTACTAACTCCCAAACTAAGCAGCAGCATGAAATCCCCCCCCCCCTTCTGCAGCTAAATACACACCTGCACCAGCCAGAGCCAATCAGCAGAGAGAGAGAGAGAGAGAGCGCTAACGAGAACAGGAAGCTCTGACCATATATGGAAAGTGGCAAACAAGGAACAGGTGCATCCGGTGGAGGAGTGAGGGGTTCAGAGAACAGGAAATGATGCCCATATATGGAAAGAGGAAGTGTACATGAGACAGGATGAACCCCAGTGATGTAACAGAGCTTCCCTAAATCTCACACAGGAACAGAAATATTCAGATAAAATTAAGAAATCACAAATTTACTTTTACTGAATCTCTCTGATTCTCCTCATTATACAGGATTCATCAGACAAAATCAGAATTGTTTTTATAAAAGTTGGGACAGCAGCTTAAATAAATAAATGAATAAATAAAACAGCAGTAATGTGTAAATGTGATGATTTTTACAGATGAATTCCACACTGATGAAAAACACTCGTATCATCTCAACATCCCTCATTCACACTGAAATTATACATAATAATAAAATATAAAAATATAATAATATAATAATAATAATAATAATAATAATAATAATAATATAATATAACTCAGTTATCAGACCAATCAGGTTCTGATCACAACGTCATCCCTCAAAATCATAACGAGTCTCAATAATGCTGCTGTTACACACACACATACACACACACACACACACACACACACACACACATACACACAAACACACTCACACACTCACACACACACTCTCCTGTAATGGTAGTCAGATGTACAGGAGCAGGGCAGGTGCACCTTATGGTGCTAATGATGATTTAATAGTGCTGATGTTAAAAGGCTGAACACCAGGATGAAGAATCTCTGTCTCTGTTCTCCACGAGACGATCTCCAGCTCCATCATCCATAAAAGAACTTCTCAGAGAAGTTTCAGAACTTCTGTAAGAACATCCAGAGAAGTTCTAAAGTTCTTCTGTAGGTTCTTCACTGAGGTTTGGATACTTTTTGGGTTTCTGTTATTGTGTCCATGTGAACTGTAAGTCTAATTTGAAGTGAAATGATTGATTCAGCTCGTGGTGCAGCAGTAAAGCAGCTCCAGACTCACACACACACGCTGCAGGATGGGATGTGTAGCTGTTTTGTGGTGTCCATAAACTTTTGGCCCCTCAGTGTAACCACAGTGAGTGAGTGAGGAGTAAATCTGAGCTGTACCAGGTCCAGATGGCACCAGTAGTACCCCCCACCGTGCCAGGGCAGGAGTGTGTGGGCGCTCAGAGGGCAGACTGCCATCTGGAGCCCGGTGATCTATCGGCCCCGAACACGCGGGGGTCGGGCCCTCATGTCCCTCTACCCGCCGCGCCCACCATGCAGGATGGCACCGACCGCTGGATTACAGCGGGTACACACTGCTGGAGGGCCAGGATCACATCATATACACACACACACATTATTCACACACACACTATCCACACACACACACACACACACACACATATTATACACACACTGTATACACACACACACACACTATTCACACACACACTATACACAAACACACACACACACACATATTATACACACACTGTATACACACACACACTATTCACACACACACTATACACAAACACACACACACACACACACACACATATTATATACACACTGTATACACACACACACTATTCACACACACACTATACACAAACACACACACTATACACAAACACACACACAAACACACATATTATACACACACTGTATACACACACACACTATTCACACACACACTATACACAAACACACACACACACACATATTATACACACACTGTATACACACACACACTATTCACACACACACTATACACAAACACACACACACACACACATATTATACACACACAATACACATTCACACACACAATATACACAAACACACACACACACATATTATACACACACTGTATACACACACACACTATTCACACACACACTATACACAAACACACACACACACACACATATTATACACACACTGTATACACACACACACACTATTCACACACACACACTATACACAAACACACACACACACACACATATTATACACACACTGTATACACACACACTATTCACACACACACTATACACAAACACACACACACACACACATATTATACACACACTGTATACACACACACACTATTCACACACACACTATACACAAACACACACACACACACACACACACATATTATACACACACTGTATACACACACACACACTATTCACACACACACTATACACAAACACACACACACACACACATTATACACACACTGTATACACACACACACTATTCACACACACACTATACACAAACACACACACACACACATATTATACACACACTGTATACACACACACACTATTCACACACACACTATACACAAACACACACACACACACACATATTATACACACACTGTATACACACACACACTATTCACACACACACACACTATACACAAACACACACACACACACACATATTATACACACACTGTATACACACACACACTATTCACACACACACTATACACAAACACACACATATTATACACACACTGTATACACACACACACACTATTCACACACACACTATACACAAACACACACACACACACATATACACACACTGTATACACACACACACACACTATTCACACACACACAGTATACACAAACACACACACACACACACACATATTATACACACACTGTATACACACACACACTATTCACACACACACACTATACACAAACACACACACACACACACATTATACACACACACACTGCTGGAGGACCAGGATCACATCATACACACATTATATATATATACACACACACACATTCTGAAATCTGTTCACTGCACCTGTCACATCATAAATAATTCAGATTCACTTCATCACATCTTCTACTGAACCCTCATCATCATCCATCACACAACAATCACACTACACAACAATCTACACAACAATCACACTACACAACAATCTACACAACAATCACACTACACAACAATCTACACAACAATCACACTACACAACAGTGGTGATTTCTCTAAGACTGCAAGTGAAGCTCAGCTTCCCCTAAAATGTCAGAAATTAAATGGTGAAATATGTACAGTTGTGTGTAACATGTTATTGACTACAAATGCGTTAGAACACGTTCATCTGGAAGACGAGTTGGTTCAGAATCAGCTACTGATCACAAATCCACCGACTCCAACTTCTCATACATTCCCGAA
>NC_086004.1:185000-197500 GCF_030014385.1 Trichomycterus rosablanca
TTCCAGGACAGGTTCCACTCGGAACAGGCTTCGCCAGGGTCGACCAAAGAAGTTGAGTCCACGTGTTCGGCGTCATATCCAGAGGTTGGCTTTAAAAAATAGACACATGAGTGCTGCCAGCATTGCTGCAGAGGTTGAAGACGTGGGAGGTCAGCCTGTCAGTGCTCAGACCATACGCCGCACACTGCATCAACTCGCTCTGCATGGTCGTCATCCCAGAAGGAAGCTGACGCACAAGAAAGCCCGCAAACAGTTTGCTGAAGACAAGCAGTCCAAGAACATGGATTACTGGAATGCCCTGTGGTCTGACGAGACCAAGATAAACTTGTTTGGCTCAGATGGTGTCCAGCATGTGTGGCGGCGCCCTGGTGAGAAGTACCAAGACAACTGTATCTTGCCTACAGTCAAGCATGGTGGTGGTAGCATCATGGTCTTGGGCTGCATGAGTGTTGCTGGCACTGGGGAGCTGCAGTTCATTGAGGGAAACATGAATTCCAACATGTACTGTGACATTCTGAAACAGAGCATGATCCCCTCCCTTCGAAAACTGGGCCTCATGGCAGTTTTCCAACAGGATAACGACCCCAAACACAACCTCCAAGATGACAACTGCCTTGCTGAGGAAGCTGAAGGTAAAGGTGATGGACTAAACCCAATTGAGCACCTGTGGCGCATCCTCAAGTGGAAGGTGGAGGAGTTCAAGGTGTCTAACATCCACCAGCTCCGTGATGTCATCATGGAGGAGTGGAAGAGGATTCCAGTAGCAACCTGTGCAGCTCTGGTGAATTCCATGCCCAGTTAAGGCAGTGCTGGATAATAATGGTGGTCACACAAAATATTGACACTTTGGTCACAATTTGGACATGTTCACTGTGGAGTGTACTCACTTATGTTGCCAGCCATTTAGACATTAATGGCTGTGTGTTGAGTTATTTTCAGAAGACAGTAAATCTACACTGCTATACAAGTTGTACACTGACTACTCTAAGTTATATCCAAGTTTTATTTCTATAGTGTTGTCCCATGAAAAGATATAATAAAATATTTGCAGAAATGTGAGGGGTGTACTTACTTTTGTGATACACTGTATATATATATATATTTATTATTTATTAATTATTATTTAATTATTATTTTTATTACTTTATTTATTATTATTATAGTTGTCATTATATTAAACACTGGTATGATGAGTGTAGTGGTTTCTTTCCTCGTTACTGATGCGCTGGTGTGGTGTTTGGATTCAGTCCCACTGTAGCGTCTTCTCTGAGAGCAGGATGATGGAACCTCCACCACTGACTGAGATCCTCAGGTTGTGTGTGTTTAGGTTCTTTAGGGATCAGGAAGAACGTTCTGTACCTGCAGCAGGTCCGGGTGAAACCTCATTCTGAACTTCAGAGGAAATACGTTTAGAAACATAAATCAGCAGCACAGCGGGGTGTGGGTTCTAATACCACAGCACCGCGGTACAGAGTGTAACCCGACACACTCCACCAGAACCACGTTATTAGAGTTTACCGAGGGGAGGGGGGGTATTTAAATATTTCACCCCGTCGCTCTCAGCCAATCAGAGCTCAGATCAGACCCGTGATACTAAAACTCATCATTATTATCTGGTATTAAATGTTGAGTTTACGTCATGTGATCCGAGTGTGTGTGCGTGTGTGTGTGAGTGTACAGTAGTAAATCTGACAGCACAGTGAAACCCGCGCCGGTGCCAGCGGGCATTCTGGTTGGCATCTCTTGACCTGGACGTGAACCAAACACTGACTCACACCAGCCGCACAAACATCAGCGCCGCTGTCAGACGGCTTTTGTACCGAGCTGTGGGGAGCCGCGGTCCGCCAGCGTGATATTTACGCTGCATTAGCTTTAGCTGACACTCACACACTCGGTTCTGACCTCTCGGTGGGTCGGGCATTGTGGACCGGCGCCCCCCGGGGTCCCGGAGAACAAAACGTGGCCCGGCGTTTTCATTCCAGCGCGGCGTTTTCATTAGATGAACAGAGAGGAGCTGTCACGGGTCCGAATCACCTGCGTTTGTGAATGAGGACGAGGCCAAACGCAGCGTGTACGTGTGGGGTGTTAGCATCCAGGTCATGTCATGACCTGTCAGACCCACCGAGGGGGGGAAACGCCCCCCAAAATCACTCTACAGTCAGTCCCAAACACTCGGGGCATGTAGGATGAGGCTGTTTAGATATTGTCATTTATATTAATTCATACAGAGCTCATGATCTTCTAGATTTTGGGAACAGGACTGCTGGGATTCAGTAACGGAAAGGGTAATCCCTAAACTTGTTACCATGAGGTTTGCTTTGTTGAGGGTTGCAGGTAACTATGGAGAAACACCCAAACTATTATTCCTCCTCCACTAAAGCCGGGTAAATCAGAGCAGAGTTTCATACCCCAGAGTCCAGTGGTGGTGTGCTTTACACCGTCCCAGCCAACATGTGGAACTGGTATTAATTGGATTAGAATTGTGTAGATCTTTACTGTAATTTTATTTAATAATTCTATTTAAACAAGCAAAGCTGCTGTCATTGGTACCTGGTATCATGAGACCCTGAACCCTAAAGCGCCCGCCATGCGCCTATCCTGGCGTCTACACAGAATGATTTGCTATGTCTGATGTTGGAGATGAATCGGTGCTTATCCCAGTGAAACCAGGCCCACTGTGACCCTAACCAGGATAAAATTAAATATATAGAAAAATATTCAAGCGTTAATGTTTTTTACTACAAAATATCCATATTTATTTATTGATTTCTTTTATTTATTAATTTATTTTATTGATTTTTTTATTTATTAATTTATTTTATTGATTTTTTTATTTATTTATTTATTTTATTTATTGATTTCTTTTATTTATTAATTTATTTTATTTATTAATTTATTTTATTTATTGATTTATTTTATTCATGTATTTATTTATTTATTAATTTATTTTACTTATTGATTTATTTTATTTATTAGTTTATTTTATTGATGTATTTATATATTTTTTTATTAATTTATTTTATTTATTTTATTTATTTTATTTATTTTATTTATTTTATTTATTTTATTTATTTATTTTATGTAGTTATTGTATTTATTAATTTGTTTTATTTTATTTTGTTTGGTTTGGTTTGGTTTGGTTTGGTTTGGTTTTGTTTGGTTTGGTTTGGTTTGGTTTGGTTTGGTTTGGTTTGGTTTGGTTTGGTTTGGTTTGGTTTGGTTTGGTTTGGTTTGGTTTGGTTTGGTTTGGTTTGGTTTGGTTTGGTTTGGTTTGGTTTGGTTTGGTTTGGTTTGGTTTGGTTTGGTTTGGTTTGGTTTGGTTTGGTTTGGTTTGGTTTGGTTTGGTTTGGTTTGGTTTGGTTTGGTTTGGTTTGGTTTGGTTTATTTTATATTTTTATTTTTTCACCCTAACCCTATTTTATTTTATTTACTCTTAATAATTTAGTCGTTACTGCAATACAGACGTCCAGCGTCCACAGTCGAGCCAGCTTTACATTCCCATGAGCTTACAGGCTGCCATGCAAGAGAGAATGAAGTTTGTTCCTGGTGGCACCACGGTGGTGCAGCGAGTGGTGTTGTCACCTCACAGCAAGAAGGTTCTGGGTTCGAATCCCAGGGTCCTTTCTTTGTGCAGTTTTGCATGTTCTTCTTGTATCTGTGTGGGTTTCCTCCGGGCGCTCTGGTATCCTCCTACAGTACAAAGACATGCAGTGTGTGTGTTTGTCTTGTGATTGGCTGGACTGGTGACCTGTCTGGAGTGTAAAGGATCCACCGTGACCCTGACCAGAATAACACGGTGGTAAAACAGACACTGAATGAATGAATGGAGTTTGTTCCTGGTGGCACCACGGTGGTGCAGCGGGTGGCGCTGTCACCTCACAGCAAGAAGGGTCCGGGTTCGAATCCCAGGGTCCTTTTTGTGTGGAGTTTTGCATGTTCTCTCCGTGTCTGTGTGGGTTTCCTCCCACAGTCCAAAGACGTGCAGTGAGTGACGTGGCAAGCTGTCCGGGGTGTAGTGGACCCACCGTGACCCTGAGCAGGATAACAAGGTGGTAAAACAGACACTGAATGAATGAATGTTGTTGATCACTTGTGATGATTTAAAGCTTGCTCGCCCGCGGACAGTGTCGTTCGTTATCAGCTGGTTTTGGTTTTCTTGTATTAGGACGCATTAATGGACGAGACGACTGTTCCATGTACTTTTGAGTGAAACTATGGGGATTGTCGGCGAATGCCGAAAAAGAACAGAACAGATTTTTAAGAGAGAATCTGCAGAACAGGAACTTCTCTACGGCTCGGGTGCTCGATTATTTTCCACGGTTTTTTTTTCCTATTGACCCAGCAGGATTTTGGAAAACACACCAGTGCTGGTTCCAGTGGTTCAGTCCCAGTAAAAACCCCAGATCTGGATGGGGTCGGTGCTCCTGGGGGGGTGTTAGTGTGGGGAGGCGTGGGAGAGACGTTCTCATCTCCTAAAGTGGAGACGTGCTCCAGAGTTCCTCCTGTTTTTACTTTCTCACACTGAACCCTCTCAGATCTGTGTAACGTCCTCCTGGATGTTTTGGGGAGGGGGGGGGGGGGGGGGGGGTTGGGGGCGCGCGGGTGTGTTAAATCCCGCCGGGGTGGAAGGAACGCGGTACATGAACAAGCTCGGCTCTGACACCCACCGTTCATCATTCCGTCCTTAATCCCGCGCAGCTAATTCCTCCATTACCGAAAGCCGCGGTCAGCGGGGAGTCGCCGTCAGATTTATGAAGCGCCAGATCTGGAAACGTCGGCACGAATCCCTGCATCATGTTACGCTAACCAGAGTCCTCCTCACATAAACA
The DNA here is from genome assembly GCF_030014385.1 of Trichomycterus rosablanca. Classification (NCBI taxonomy): domain Eukaryota; kingdom Metazoa; phylum Chordata; class Actinopteri; order Siluriformes; family Trichomycteridae; genus Trichomycterus; species Trichomycterus rosablanca. Next base: position 189,830 of record NC_086004.1, read on the forward strand.
TCTGGATCCTCAGCTGGATGGAAACCAGGACTTTTATTAATGCTCATAAAATTCGGCTCGTCTGAAGGTCTCTGTGCAGCGCCGTCGATCAGCCAGCAGAGGGCGTAACTGCTGCAGTTAAAATGGAAAATAAAGTGTGACTCTCTGTGCGCTATACGGATCTTCGTATGAACCCCGGGGCAGGTGAAAAGAAGCGGTCGGTGATGCACATGTGTCGGAGGGGGCGTGTGTTTTAGTCACGACTTGGTCAGGAGTGGAGGTATGCACCAGTACTGGGGGAATGCAATTGGGAATCGGATAAGACATAAGATGTCACCGTTTGGCCCCGAGCAAGGCCCTCAACCCTCAGTTCTCAAGTCCTCATGTTCTATTAGGTCAAAAGTATGTGGACACCCCTCCGAGAAGCACTGGGAACAGGGCAGGACTAAACTGTACAGGGAAACCATCCATCGCAGGCATTGTCAGTCACGTCTGTGTAGATGCCTGACTGACTGATAGCATCGCTGACAAAGTACTTTATATGGTTCTGACTCAGTTTGGGGAAGGCCCAAGGTCCAGAGCTCTGACCTCAACCCCTACTGATGACTTTTGAGATGAAGTGAAACAGCAACTGAGAACTACGCCCAGCCAAGCCAGATCCTGACCTCACATTTCCATTAACACTTTTTATACAAAGCAACGTACAGTTGGGAGTAATTGAGGGTTAAGGGCCTCGCTCTGGGGCCCAACAGTGGCAGCTTGGTTTGGGCTTGAACCAACAACCTTTTGATAAGTACTACTAAGATTGAACATGGTGTCCATAAACGTTGACTCTTAGAGTTCTGGGTCGTGCTCAGCGCTGTTGTTGCTCCTGGATGTTCCCAGTTTACAGTAACAGTAACAAAAGGGGCTGGAAACGTCTAATAGAGAAAAATGGGCGTGGCCCTCCACCCCTGAGTCTCCTGTATTGGGAACATTGTCGTGCTGAGCTGTTGTTGCTCCATGAGAAGTAGTTAAAGCACCTCTCTGTTTTTTATAATGGTGCCACCCTGTTAGAGTGGCATGTTGGCGGTTACTGAGGTCTTCAGACTTCCAGTGTCTGTCCGGGGAGACTAACGTGTGACCGATACGGTTGAATCCAGCAGGTACAAAGAGCGTCTATATACTTTTCGGGAGGGGTGAGGGGGGGTTGGTTTAGGAGTCACATTTCCCGCTGTGCCCACCGCTCCAGGCTTTAATGAACGCTGGATCCTGGCACATTTCGGCCCGTCTGCACCTTTAGGGCACTTCAGACACAATGGAGCTGTTCAGGACGGTGCCAACTGCTCCCACCATACACCAGCCGCGGCGGGCGGAGACGGGCGGAGGGGGGCGGTGTTAGCACCTCGTTACCTGGTCTGATCCCGTCCTCACACTCACTGCTCTCGCTGTGTTTCGGGGTTTCGGGTTTCGTCTGTCCCGCTTTTCTGAATCGCTCCTGGTCCTGATGGGACGTGTGATCACATTTCTGCACTCACTCCACGTCCCAATATTTCTGGATCCGTCCCTCTGTTATGTACCTGTAGTGGTTAGTATAGAGGTGGAACGTTAAGTTTGGGATCTCGTCCCATTTATTATATTAACATCAACTACAAAGCACGTTTCTAAAAAAGTTGGGACAGTTTACATTTTTTGCAGATGCTTTAATCCAAAGTGACTTACAGCAGTGTTTCTCAACCTTTTTTCAGTCACGGCACCCTTTAAAAGTATTCAAAATCTCAAGTCACCCCAGTCTAAAATGTATTTAAAAACTTACACTCTGCATCCCTCGGACTGCTAACACAAAAACACAACAGGGAGAGACGTACTGTGGTTGCATTGCATTAAGTTTTAGAAAAATCCTCTCTTGTGCAGAGACGTACCTGTTTTTGTTTCTGCTTTAAAACATAAGTGCCATGAAAGAACCAGATTTAACATCATTAAACAAGTTTATAGTTTATTTCTAGTATAATACCATTTATAGTTTATACCACTAGCACTGCTCATTGTCTGCATGGTTTCTCTGTAGCTCGGTTACGGCTCTCAAACTTCAATTCAAAGAAGCTTTATTGGCATGACAAATAAGGACATTCGTATTGCCAGAGCAAGTTAGAGAGAAAAAATAATAAAAAGAACAATAAAAAAGAACAAATATATACAGAACAGTTACATGTGCAAAAATATAAAATAGAATAAAATATTAATAAAAACAGTGCAAAATAATAACAATAAAAATTATAATATTTACATTAATGAGGTAAGTACCTCTCTCTCTGTGTGTGTGTGTGTGTGTGTGTGTGTGTGTGTGTGTGTCGCTTGCTCTCTCCGCGATACTGAAAGTGATTTGAATTTCGATAATAAACAGCTCTTATTTATTATGACTGATTAATTTCCTCTACTGATGGAAGCGGAATGGTTGAATTACAGCCAATAAGAACTGCACAGAAATATAAATATATATATAGCGGCTCCCAGAGGCGCGACTCGGTTCCTTTTGTTCATTTTAAAGAGCCGTTCAATATAATCGGATCGTTTGCGAAGGACTCATCACAATAGGCAACGCACGCAACCCGCGTTGACGTTGTAGCATGGGGAAAGGGGCGTGTGAGACAAGTTTTGATGTTTGAGGCGGCTAATGGAATACATTTTCATGATGAGTTGACTTTTTTGTATTTTAAATGTATTTCATTTTCAATATCAGTAACGTCAGAATATTTTTGACGGCACCCCTGACGAAGCCAGACGGCACCCCAGGGTGAGAAAGGCTGACTTACAGTACTGTGACAGTATACAGTCTGAGCAATTGAAGATTAAGGGCCTTGCTTAAGGGCCCAACAGTGGCAGTAGTGAGGCTTGAACCAGCAACCTTTCAATTACTAGTCCAGTACCTTAACCCCACACTACAACTGCCCTATAGAATTCAGCATCTGTCGGGTATAAGGGGAACGTTGGTACAAATATCACGGGTGAAGGCTTCGTTAATGCCAACCCACCTTCTGCATGTGGTACACCAGTGTGGCTTCATAGTAAAAGAGTGCAGGTGCTACACTGGTCGGCCTGCAGTCCCAAATGTGGAGCAGTAATCAAACAGTTGCTGGTTCAAGCCCCACCACTGCCAGACTACCACTGTTGGGCCCTTAAGCTTTGAATATTATGTAATTAATCTATTTTACTGTCCCAAATAATTTGGACCTCATTAATGCAGCACATTTGAACTGGTTCTGGTCGTGGTGATGGTGTAGGTGGTGCAGATTATGAATGAATGAATGAACGTCTCTCAGAACAGTGAGGAATGTTCCTGGAGGAACTGAAGCTCTTATCTTCATCTCTGATCTCCTGAATTCTCCTGTTTCTTCGTCCTGGTTTCAGAATCGCTGCAATAAAAGAGCTTTTAACCCCGAGTCCACCTGAACCGGAGCTCTGAGCTCAGCGCTCGAACCCTAAACACCACCGAGCCGAGAGAGAGACAGAGACCCGGGTCAGACAGGTTAAAAATGCAGGGATTTAGTGGTGGGGGGCTGCTGGGGGTCTCTGGTGTCTCTGTATCAGGTATCGTGGTTTTAAGCCTGACGTGGTACTTCAGACGTTCACCACACTGATAACAGATCCGGCCGAGCCGAGCGGCCACGCCCGGTTACTTCTGCTCACAATTCAATTCTATATCAGAAACCTGTACTAAAAAACAGGTAAGATGGGTCGGTTCTGGTTCTGTTAAATAAATGAAATAACAGAAACAGAAATAAATTAAAGAGGGTCGAGTTTAATAAACCTGCTGTACACATAAGAACCTGATCAGGTGTCCTGAGGATCCCTAAACCTGTACAGGACAGAGAGTCTCCAGGACTAGCGATAAAAATCACTGAGCTACAAACAATCTAAATTATTATTATTATTATTATTAATATTATAGATTTTATTATTATTATTATTAATAATATTATAGATTTTATTATTATTACTATTATTATTATTATTATTGTTATTATTATTATTATTATTATTATTATTATTATTATTATTAATACTATAGATTTTATTATTATTATTATTATTATTATTATTATTATTATATATTATTACTATTATTATTGTTAGTATTATTATTATTATCATTATTATTAATAATATTTTTAATATTATTATTATTATTATTGTTATCTATTTTATGACTGTTATTATTGTTATTATTATTAATATTATTAATATTATTATTATTATTATTATTAATATTATTAATATTATTGTTATTATTAATATTATTATTATTATTATTAATATTATTATTATTATTGTTATTATTAATATTATTATTATTATTATTACTATTAATATTATTATTATTGTTATTATTAATATTATTGTTATTGTTATTATTAATATTATTATTATTGTTATTGTTATTAATATTGTTATTATTATTATTATTGTTGTTGTTATTATTATTATTAAATGTATAGATTTTATTATGTTATTATTATTATTATTGATATTATTATTATTATTAATATTATTATTATTATTAATATTATTATTATTGTTGTTATATGTTTTATGACTATTATTATTGTTATTATTGTTATTATAATTGTTGTTATATATTTTATGACTATTATTATTGTTATTATTATTATTGTTATTGTTAATATTATTATTGTTATATATTGTATGACTATTATTATTATTGTTATTGTTATTATTATTATTAGTGAAGATGCTGAGATGGTTCCTGGGTTTCGGAGCTCTGGTTGGATGAAGATCTCTAGAAGAAGGAAGTCTTGTCTGTATAATGAAGCTTTCTAAATAAAACCAGTCCCTGTGTGTTGTTGTTCTGTAAGAAAGCACAATGCACCCTGGGAATAGAGCAGGAACTGTGGGAATGTGCGCCGTGCAGCCGGTGGGTGGTTCCCTGGAGGGTAAATCCTGCTTCAGTGGGGTAATTAGGGTAAGTGAGTGGAGCAGTGAGTGGACAGAGGAGGCTCTTGTTCCTCTCCAGTACAATGATGAGATGGTTCAGGATCCGGCGAGAGAGAAAGAGAGAGAGAGAGAGAGACGCACACACACACTCACACACACACACACACACTCACACACACACTCACACACACACACTCACACACACACACTCACACACACACACACACACACACTCACACACACACACACACTCACAAACACACACACACTCACACACACACTCACACACACACACTCACACACACACACACACACACACTCACACACACACACACACTCACAAACACACACACACTCACACACACACTCACACACACACACACACACTCACACACACACACACTCACACACACTCACACACACACACACACACACACACACACACATTGACTGCACGTCTTTGTACTGTGGGAGGAAACACGGGGAGAACATGCAAACTCCACACAGAAAGAACCCGGGGAATCGAACCCAGACCCTTCTTACTGCATCAGCAGAGAGTTCCTCACTATCACCTCCAGCTCCTCTCTACACATCTATTAGACCAAGATTCTGGAACACGGCTGCAGGGATTCATTTCCGTTCAGATACCAGAGTGTTCCTTACTGAGGCTGAGCTCACAAACGGCCCTGTACTCCACACGCCCCTCCGGAACAGGGGGATAAATAACATATACAATTTAAGATGTGTGAGAACAGTTTGGGGAAGGTCCTACTGTTCCTGTTTCCCTTGAGCACGAAGCGAGGTCCATAAAGAGCTGAGAAACTCCACTGCTGAACAGCTTTGGGATGAATGGGAACCAGTGATTGCTCCAGTGTAGGTGAGGAACACAGAGGTGGTGCTGCTGGGAGGTGAAGGTTTGCAGGTGAGCTGTTGTTGCTCCTAGACACGGTGTCCTACAGTACTGAGAGTTCGATGCTTTCTACAGTCAGTGATGGACTGTGTTAACTGTAGGTTCCTGATGTAAATATCATATAAAAGCAGCATGAACATTGTGTGAGTTCCATACATCACTGAACTCTCTGGAACCCGCATGCCTGCCCACGCCCGCTCTCCTGCCCACCCACCTGCACAGCCACCCGACTGATCTATTGTCCACCAACTCGCCTGCCTGGCTGCCTGCTCGACCGCACGCCCGCCTGCCCCCTTCCTCACCTGTCCGTCCACTCGCTTTCTTGCCCGGTCATACCCGCTCTCTCGCCCACCCGTCCACCCTCTCGCCCGCTCTCTTGCTCTCTCTCTCTCTCTACACACATTTTTCTTCCGTCTCTGCGTCTCTGTCGGGATCAGCGCTGTGATTCTTCCTCTGTGATGAATAAAAGAGAAAATCTATAAATAAATAAATAAAGTCCGACTGGAACTGCTGTGTGAACGTCTTTGATGGAGAACAGACGGAGGGAACAGAGAGAGAGAGACAGAGAGAGAGAGAGAGAGAGAGAGAGAGAGACAGACAGACACAGAGGGAGAGAGAGACAGCGAGAGAGACAGAGAGAGACAGAAAGAGAGAGACTCAGTTTGAACTTGTTTATGCATGGTGAAAGTCCTCGTCTGGTTCAGATCTGCTCTAATCAGTCAGTGATGGAAGTTCTTCAGACCTCCAGCTGCTCCACACGTCCTGTACTTCAGACCTTTCATGGTTTTAGTTCTTGGTCTCCAGTCTCTGATGTGCTGGTTTGACGTTTTCACGTCGTGGTGAGTGCAGAAGAGTTCCAGATCACCGTCGGTGTTCCGATGACGCTCGGTGGAACGTGTACTGAGATCTGATGATTCCATCGTTCAGAACTTTGTGTCTCCAGACCACAGAATAAAGAACAGGGTGACGTTCTAGAGTCTGGATCCACCCTGCTGCTGTGTGTGTATGTGATGGCGGGGCAGGAGGGAGGAGGGTTGAATCCCACGGTGTGAATACCATGTAGATCTGTGAGGGCATCATGAACCCTAAAGTGTGTCTACTTCAGCATCATGATGATGGCAGGAAACCTTCAGCATGTCTGTAGGGTGTTTCAGGTGCTAGACTGACCTGCCTGCAGTGCACGACTCCTGTTTAAAACCTCTTGTGGTTTCATGTCTTTATTATAAAGAATTAAATAGAAGAACAAAGAAGATCGAAGACTTTTAAACCTGGATCAGTTGGCGCCTTCAGACCACAAACTGTCAGTAAGGGGGGGTGAAGGAACCGTGAAGCTCAACATACAGAATAAAACATGTTAGGGAAGGCCAGATGAGGAACGGATCCTGGCCCTACTGTGATTGAGGACCTAGGTCAGGGGTCGACCAGTAAATAGGGGCCTTGGTCAGGGGCCTTACAGTTATTGAGGGCCTCAGTCAGGGGCCTAACAGTGATTACGGGCCTTGTTTATGAGCCTAAAAGTGATTAGGGAGCTTAGTCAGGGGCCTAACAGTAATTAAGGATCATCATGGGCCTAACAATGATTGATGGCCTTGGTCAGGGGCCCAACAGTGATTAAGGGCCTTGGTCAGGGGCCCAACAGTGATTACAGTGCTTGGACAGGGAGCCAACAGTTATTGAGGGCCTTGGTCAGGGGCCTAACAGTGACTAAGGACCTTAGACAGGGGCCCAACAGTGATTAAGGTCAGATTATGGCCTGTAATTACTGTTTGGCCCCTGACCAGGACCTTTAATCACTGTTAGGCCCCTGACTAAGTCCTTTAATCACTGTTTGGCCCCTGGTCAAGGCCCTC
>NC_086004.1:202500-207500 GCF_030014385.1 Trichomycterus rosablanca
GTCACAGTACATGTTGGAATTCATGTTTCCCTCAATGAACTGCAGTTCCCCAGTGCCAGCAACACTCATGCAGCCCAAGACCATGATGCTACCACCACCATGCTTGACTGTAGGCAAGATACAGTTGTCTTGGTACTTCTCACCAGGGCGCCACCACACATGCTGGACACCATCTGAACCAAACAAGTTTATCTTGGTCTCGTCAGACCACAGGGCATTCCAGTAATCCATGTTCTTGGACTGCTTGTCTTCAGCAAACTGTTTGCTGGCTTTCTTGTGCGTCAGCTTCCTTCTGGGATGACGACCATGCAGACCGAGTTGATGCAGTGTGCGGCGTATGGTCTGAGCACTGACAGGCTGACCTCCCACGTCTTCAACCTCTGCAGCAATGCTGGCAGCACTCATGTGTCTATTTTTTAAAGCCAACCTCTGGATATGACGCCGAACACGTGGACTCAACTTCTTTGGTCGACCCTGGCGAAGCCTGTTCCGAGTGGAACCTGTCCTGGAAAACCGCTGTATGACCTTGGCCACCATGCTGTAGCTCAGTTTCAGGGTGTTAGCAATCTTCTTATAGCCCAGGCCATCTTTGTGGAGAGCAACAATTCTATTTCTCACATCCTCAGAGAGTTCTTTGCCATGAGGTGCCATGTTGAATATCCAGTGGCCAGTATGAGAGAATTGTACCCAAAACACCAAATTTAACAGCCCTGCTCCCCATTTACACCTGGGACCTTGACACATGACACCAGGGAGGGACAACGACACATTTGGGCACAATTTGGACATGTTCACTGTGGGGTGTACTCACTTATGTTGCCAGCTATTTAGACATTAATGGCTGTGTGTTAAGTTATTTTCAGAAGACAGTAAATCTACACTGCTATACAAGCTGTACACTGACTACTCTAAGTTATATCCAAGTTTCATGTCTATAGTGTTGTCCCATGAAAAGATATAATGAAATATTTGCAGAAATGTGAGAGGTGTACTCACTTTTGTGATACACTGTACATACATACACATACATACACGTACATACACATACATACACATACATACACATACCTACACATACATATATACATACATACATACATACATACACATATATACATACATACACATACATACACATACATACACATACAGTGTATCACAAAAGTGAGTACACCCCTCACATTTCTGCAAATATTTTATTATATCTTTTCATGGGACAACACTATAGAACTAAAACTTGGATATAACTTAGAGTAGTCAGTGTACAACTTGTATAGCAGTGTAGATTTACTGTCTTCTGAAAATAACTCAACACACAGCCATTAATGTCTAAATAGCTGCAACATAAGTGAGTACACCCCACAGTGAACATGTCCAAATTGTGCCCAAAGTGTCAATATTTTGTGTGACCACCATTATTATCCAGCACTGCCTTAACCCTCCTGGGCATGGAATTTACCAGACCTGCACAGGTTGCTACTGGAATCCTCTTCCACTCCTCCATGATGACATCACGGAGCTGGTGGATGTTAGACACCTTGAACTCCTCCACCTTCCACTTGAGGATGCGCCACAGGTGCTCAATTGGGTTTAGTCCATCACCTTTACCTTCAGCTTCCTCAGCAAGGCAGTTGTCATCTTGGAGGTTGTGTTTGGGGTCGTTATCCTGTTGGAAAACTGCCATGAGGCCCAGTTTTCGAAGGGAGGGGATCATGCTCTGTTTCAGAATGTCACAGTACATGTTGGAATTCATGTTTCCCTCAATGAACCGCAGCTCCCCAGTGCCAGCAACACTCATGCAGCCCAAGACCATGATGCTACCACCACCATGCTTGACTGTAGGCAAGATACAGTTGTCTTGGTACTTCTCACCAGGGCGCCGCCACACATGCTGGACACCATCTGAGCCAAACAAGTTTATCTTGGTCTCGTCAGACCACAGGGCATTCCAGTAATCCATTATCTTGGACTGCTTGTCTTCAGCAAACTGTTTGCGGGCTTTCTTGTGCGTCAGCTTCCTTCTGGGATGACGACCATGCAGACCGATTTGATGCAGTGTGCGGCGTATGGTCTGAGCACTGACAGGCTGACCTCCCACGTCTTCAACCTCTGCAGCAATGCTGGCAGCACTCATGTGTCTATCTTTTAAAGCCAACCTCTGGATATGACGCCGAACACGTGGACTCGACTTCTTTGGTCGACCCTGGCGAAGCCTGTTCCGAGTGGAACCTGTCCTGGAAAACCACTGTATGACCTTGGCCACCATGCTGTAGCTCAGTTTCAGGGTGTTAGCAATCTTCTTATAGCCCAGGCCATCTTTGTGGAGAGCAACAATTCTATTTCTCACATCCTCAGAGAGTTCTTTGCCATGAGGTGCCATGTTGAATATCCAGTGGCCAGTATGAGAGAATTGTACCCAAAACACCAAATTTAACAGCCCTGCTCCCCATTTACACCTGGGACCTTGACACATGACACCAGGGAGGGACAACGACACATTTGGGCACAATTTGGACATGTTCACTGTGGGGTGTACTCACTTATGTTGCCAGCTATTTAGACATTAATGGCTGTGAGTTGAGTTATTTTCAGAAGACAGTAAATCTACACTGCTATACAAGCTGTACACTGACTACTCTAAGTTATATCCAAGTTTCATGTCTATAGTGTTGTCCCATGAAAAGATATAATGAAATATTTGCAGAAATGTGAGGGGTGTACTCACTTTTGTGATACACTGTATATATATACATACATACACATACATACACATACATACATACATACATACATACATACATACATACATACATACATACACATATATACATACATACATACATACATACACATACATACACATACATATATACATACATACATACATACATACATACATACATACATACATACATACATACACATATATACATACATACATACATACACATACATACACATACATATATACATACATACACATACATATATACATACATACATACACATACATACACATACATACACACACACATATACATACATACATACACATATATACAGTGTATCACAAAAGTAAGTACACCCCTCACATTTCTGCAAATATTTCATTATATATTTTCATGGGACAACACTATAGACATGAAACTTGGATATAACTTAGAGTAGTCAGTGTACAACTTGTATAGCAGTGTAGATTTACTGTCTTCTGAAAATAACTCAACACACAGCCATTAATGTCTAAATGGCTGTCAACATAAGTGAGTACACCCCACAGTGAACATGTCCAAATTGTGCCCAAATGTGTCGTTGTCCCTCCCTGGTGTCATGTGTCAAGGTCCCAGGTGTAAATGGGGAGCAGGGCTGTTAAATTTGGTGTTTTGGGTACAATTCTCTCATACTGGCCACTGGATATTCAACATGGCACCTCATGGCAAAGAACTCTCTGAGGATGTGAGAAATAGAATTGTTGCTCTCCACAAAGATGGCCTAGGCTATAAGAAGATTGCTAACACCCTGAAACTGAGCTACAGCATGGTGGCCAAGGTCATACAGCGGTTTTCCAGGACAGGTTCCACTCAGAACAGGCTTCGCCAGGGTCGACCAAAGAAGTCGAGTCCACGTGTTCGGCGTCATATCCAGAGGTTGGCTTTAAAAAATAGACACATGAGTGCTGCCAGCATTGCTGCAGAGGTTGAAGACGTGGGAGGTCAGCCTGTCAGTGCTCAGACCATACGCCGCACACTGCATCAACTCGGTCTGCATGGTCGTCATCCCAGAAGGAAGCTGACGCACAAGAAAGCCCGCAAACAGTTTGCTGAAAACAAGCAGTCCAAGAACATGGATTACTGGAATGCCCTGTGGTCTGACGAGACCAAGATAAACTTGTTTGGCTCAGATGGTGTCCAGCATGTGTGGCGGCGCCCTGGTGAGAAGTACCAAGACAACTGTATCTTGCCTACAGTCAAGCATGGTGGTGGTAGCATCATGGTCTTGGGCTGCATGAGTGTTGCCGGCACTGGGGAGCTGCAGTTCATTGAGGGAAACATGAATTCCAACATGTACTGTGACATTCTGAAACAGAGCATGATCCCCTCCCTTCGAAAACTGGGCCTCATGGCAGTTTTCCAACAGGATAACGACCCCAAATACAACCTCCAAGATGACAACTGCCTTGCTGAGGAAGCTGAAGGTAAAGGTGATGGACTAAACCCAATTGAGCACCTGTGGCGCATCCTCAAGTGGAAGGTGGAGGAGTTCAAGGTGTCTAACATCCACCAGCTCCGTGATGTCATCATGGAGGAGTGGAAGAGGATTCCAGTAGCGACCTGTGCAGCTCTGGTGAATTCCATGCCCAGGAGGGTTAAGGCAGTGCTGGATAATAATGGTGGTCACACAAAATATTGACACTTTGGGCACAATTTGGACATGTTCACTGTGGGGTGTACTCACTTATGTTGCAGCTATTTAGACATTAATGGCTGTGTGTTGAGTTATTTTCAGAAGACAGTAAATCTACACTGCTATACAAGTTGTACACTGACTACTCTAAGTTATATCCAAGTTTTATTTCTATAGTGTTGTCCCATGAAAAGATATAATAAAATATTTGCAGAAATGTGAGGGGTGTACTCACTTTTGTGATACACTGTACATACATACACATACATACACATACATACACATATATACACATACATATATACATACATACACATACATACATGCATTACATACATACACATACTGTACATACACATACTGTACATACACACATGCATTACATACATACACATACTGTACATACACACATACTGTACATACACATACTGTACATACACATACTGTACATACACATACTGTACATACACACATACTGTACATACACATACTGTACATACACACATACTGTACGTACACATACTGTACATACACATACTGTACATACACATACTGTACATACACACATACTGTACATACACATACTGTACATACACATA
>NC_086004.1:215000-217500 GCF_030014385.1 Trichomycterus rosablanca
TGAAGAAGCCCCCCCCCCCCCCCCCCCCCGAAGAGCCACTTATCCAGCTAAATATTTACAGACTCTTAAGTGCTGCAGCGCTGTTTACCTGCTACTACTCAATTCACTCACTCATTCACTCACTCACTCATTCACTCACTCACTCATTCATACACTCATACACTCACTCACTCATTCACTCACTCACTCACTCATACACTCACTCACTCATTCACTCACTCACTCATTCATACACTCATACACTCACTCACTCATTCACTCACTCACTCATTCATACACTCACTCACTCACTCACTCACTCACTCATTCATACACTCATACACTCACTCACTCATTCACTCACTCACTCACTCATACACTCACTCACTCATTCACTCACTCACTCATTCATACACTCATACACTCACTCACTCATTCACTCACTCACTCATTCATACACTCACTCACTCACTCACTCACTCATTCATACACTCATACACTCACTCACTCATTCACTCACTCACTCACTCATACACTCACTCACTCATTCACTCACTCACTCATTCATACACTCATACACTCACTCACTCATTCACTCACTCACTCACTCATACACTCACTCACTCATTCATTCATACACTCATACACTCACTCACTCACTCATTCATACACTCATACACTCACTCACTCATTCACTCACTCACTCACTCATACACTCACTCACTCATTCATTCATACACTCATACACTCACTCACTCACTCATTCATACACTCATACACTCACTCACTCATTCACTCACTCACTCACTCATACACTCACTCACTCATTCACTCACTCACTCATTCACTCACTCACTCATTCATACACTCATACACTCACTCACTCATTCACTCACTCACTCATTCATACACTCATACACTCACTCACTCATTCACTCACTCACTCACTCATACACTCACTCACTCATTCATTCATACACTCATACACTCACTCACTCACTCATTCATACACTCATACACTCACTCACTCATTCACTCACTCACTCACTCATACACTCACTCACTCATTCACTCACTCACTCATTCATACACTCATACACTCACTCACTCATTCACTCACTCACTCATTCATACACTCACTCACTCACTCACTCACTCATTCATACACTCATACACTCACTCACTCATTCACTCACTCACTCACTCATACACTCACTCACTCATTCACTCACTCACTCATTCATACACTCATACACTCACTCACTCATTCACTCACTCACTCATTCACTCACTCATTCATTCATACACTCATACACTCACTCACTCACTCATTCATACACTCATACACTCACTCACTCATTCACTCACTCACTCACTCATACACTCACTCACTCATTCACTCACTCACTCATTCATACACTCATACACTCACTCACTCATTCACTCACTCACTCATTCATACACTCATACACTCACTCACTCATTCACTCACTCACTCACTCATACACTCACTCACTCATTCACTCACTCACTCATTCATACACTCATACACTCACTCACTCATTCACTCACTCACTCATTCATACACTCATACACTCACTCACTCATTCACTCACTCACTCATTCATACACTCATACACTCACTCACTCATTCACTCACTCACTCATTCATACACTCATACACTCACTCACTCATTCACTCACTCACTCATTCATACACTCATACACTCACTCACTCATTCACTCACTCACTCACTCATACACTCACTCACTCATTCATTCATACACTCATACACTCACTCACTCACTCATTCATACACTCATACACTCACTCACTCATTCACTCACTCACTCACTCATACACTCACTCACTCATTCACTCACTCACTCATTCACTCACTCACTCATTCATACACTCATACACTCACTCACTCATTCACTCACTCACTCACTCATACACTCACTCACTCATTCATACACTCATACACTCACTCACTCATTCATACACTCATACACTCACTCACTCATTCACTCACTCACTCATTCATTCATACACTCATACACTCACTCACTCATTCATTCATACACTCACTCACTCACTCATTCATTCATACACTCATACACTCACTCACTCACTCACTCATTCATTCATACACTCACTCATTCATACATTCATACACTCACTCACTTACTCACTCATACACTCACTCACTCACTTACTCACTCATTCATACACTCACTCACTCATTCATTCATACACTCACTCATTCATACATTCATACACTCACTCACTTACTCACTCATTCATACACTCACTCACTCACTTACTCACTCATTCATACACTCACTCACTCATTCATACATTCATACACTCACTCACTCACTCACTCACTCATTCATACACTCACTCACTCATACATTCATACACTCACTCACTCACTCATTCATACACTCATACACTCACTCACTCATTCACTCACTCACTCACTCATACACTCACTCACTCATACACTCACTCACT
>NC_086004.1:222500-245000 GCF_030014385.1 Trichomycterus rosablanca
GATTCTTATTCCACACTGGTTTTCTGTGTACATGGATTTAATAAGATCAGATGTTTGACCCCCTACACCACTCTCTAACATTTTATAAAACAATCCTTCATGCCAAATGGAATCAAAAGCTTTTTTAAAAATCAATAAAACATGCAAATATTTTAGAGTTATTTTGAACTACATATTTTTCGATCAGGGTAACACACACACACACACACACACGCACGCACACACACACACACACACACACACACTCACACACACACACACACACACACTGTATTAATCTGACTGAATGTCTTCGTACTGTGCGAGGAAACCAGAGCACCCAATGGAAACCCACACAGACACAGGGAGAACATGCAAAACTCCACACAGAAAGGAGCTGACAGTACCTCAGAGATCAAAGTTCAACATTTTTATTTACCGTCACAAAGAGAGCGCTGGAGGAACTGAGACGTGTCCAGCGCCTGGCTGAAGAACACAGGAGTGGATGAGGTACGAGCGAGTGATTTGGGATTCACGGCGTGGACACGATAACCTGAACCTGGATCCCTTACAAACCCATCAGAGGAATACTGATCTCAGGTAACAACAACGTGCTCATCCTGGACGGAGGGGAAGAGAGCGCTCAGTCTCAGGACGCTCAGGTCTACACGCATTAACAACAACCTATGTGCATGGAAATCCACCTTCTGCACGGTCTGGGGGGGGGGGGGGGGGGGGACAGAACAGAGTAAAAAGAGAAAAGCAAGGATCAAACCCGGGTCCATCGGTCCCTGCTGCTGTGTGGGAATCATAGTCCTTTGTGACCAGTGTGGAGCGGGGTCAGTTCCAGTTCCTGAACCTAATGTGGTGCAGTGTACAGTCAAAAGTATTGGGACGCCCCTTCTAATGACTGAATTTATGTGTTCCAGCCACAACAATTACTAACAGGTGTAATACATCAATCATATAAAAAATTATATGCTTTAAACTGTGCAGCAACAGTTTAGGAAAGGACCTTTCCTGTTCCTGCATGAGTAAAGCCGTAAAGAAAAGCTCTAGTGTCCTGCACAGAGCCCTGACCTCAGCTCGATTCAACAGCTCTGGGATGAACCGGAACACCGACCGATCGATCAGCGCCCAGCCGTACAAACACGGTCATGTCTTGTACTACTAAATGATCACAAATTCCCACACACAGACAGACTTGTGAGAAGCTTCTCAGAAAAGAACAGCGGCTGCTGTTTTAACTGAAAGGTCACACAGAGGGTCGGTCAGTTTTAATACAAGCTCACGATCAGGTGTCCAAATACTTTTGGCTATATAGTGTATCAGGTACCAGGATGTTAGCAGCAGCTCCTTCAGCGTCTGTAGATTGTGAGATGTGTAAATGTGTAGATTTTCCTCTACAGTGGATCTAAAGTGATAAATAAATAATATTTTTTTTTTTCACTCGTTCTGTCTGTTTAATGTCTCCGTCAATGCTAACAGCCTTTATGCTAAGCTAGAGTCGTGCTGTGCGCTCCGGGGGGTGGTGGGGGGGTTCGCTGCAGGGTGTGTGTGTGGGGGGGGGGGGGGGGGGGCGTGAGGGATCACTGCAGGGGGGCGGTTGCGTAACACGACATGCTGAATTGCAGGATTTTTCAGCACATTATTTTACCCACTCAGGCCAAAATGCAGAACTGAGATGTTCAGATAACGAGCCACCAGCGCCTGAGATTCACCACGCTAAAATCCAAAAATATACGGACACGCCTCTGAGTGAGCGGAATCAAACCAAACATACGGAACACTCCACTGCTCTAAAACCTGAATCTGTGGTAGGAATTTTGGGAGTTAATAACACTACAGCTGGGATCCAGGGTTCCAGGGTTCAAATCCCTAGCGGTGCTGTCCTTTGTCATAATATGGACACATCCCCAAAAATTCTTCAGCCCTACCTAAACCCTAGTGCAATCACATGACTGCACGTCCAGCACAGGGTCAAACCCTTCACCCTCGCATTAGCATGGAATGATATTTTTATTCCAGATCACCTGGACACTGCAGGCTCCGCCTCCCCGTGAGAGTGTGTGTGTGTGTGTGTGTGTGTGTGACCCTGTGTGTTTGGTTAAGCTTTGATGGTCACCTTTTAACCTGCTTCTGCAAACAGCGACCCTGAGAATGACTTCTAAAGCTCCTCTTAGAGCTACATGGACAAACAGAGTGAACTAATCCCCCCAGCAGAGGCACCACCACCACCACACCCTACACACACACACACACACACACACACACACACACACCTGTCCAAACAAGCAGGACGGTGGAGATGATTGTTGGAGATGAAGTAGGTAGACGAGTGATGGATGGACCTCAGAAATTTTGTTAAGGAAACTGATCACTGTTCTCCTCACTAAGTGTCTCTATCACCTGATCAATCACCTAATCAATCACCTGATCAATTAATCAGATTGACACAGGAAAGAAAGTAATGTAGAAATAAAACTAAAGGTTTTAATGAAATCCTCAGTAGTTTGGTACAGTCTTGGAGCTTTTCGACCAGAAGTTCTGTTCAGGTTTCATAGATCCTTGCTGTTTTGTAGAGAACCGACCCGCGTTTCCACCAGTTTTTGGAACCAAGCCTGCGTCATCAACGTTGGGCATTACTCAATGAAAGCAAAGAGTAACATGATGGTGGAGCGTGTAGATTATCTGTGGGGATTTGTGCTGCTGTGCAGATGTTCCACTTTATGTAAAAAGCATCGATCAGCTGTCAGCTGTGCAGAAGACGTAGACGTCATTGGAGGCGCTTTGAGAATAACAGAACCAAACTGGCTCAACTTTCGATCAGGTGAAGTTTAGAAGGTGGAAGTGCAGCATCAAGCTCCATACGAAACACCAGCACATCAGCACAAAAGTGGTTTTGCAGCTTCTCATGTGAAAGCACCCAAACCTTTTGGTTTTTAAACTGAGCTTCTTATGTCTTTATAGAGCTTGCTCATGCTGGAACTTCTCTGCAGACCCTCCCTAAACTGATGCTGCACAGTTGAAGCATATTATTTTCTTAATATGATGGATTTATTACACCTGTTAGTGACTGTTGTGGCTGAAACATGGGAATTCAGTAATTAGAAGGGGCGTCCCGATACTTTTGACCAGACACTGCACCACAGGACACTTTCAGAAGTCTCGGTGGGACCGATCTGTTTTGGTGGGGTATTCGAGGCGACTCTTTAATGTGAATGATTTTAGAATTGTGAGTAACTGAGAGCTCTATGATCTTGATTCTCTGTATGATCCAGGTGGGTCCATATTAATATTGGAATGTGATGTCCAACAAGCTCACAGTGATGGAGACCTTCAATCTACGGACTTCACAAACGCTTGAAATGTATTTAATTTGTTCTGCATTCTTTTTTAAACTCCACGTGTTTGAAGAACTAGTCTGTACAGACTGGACGTACAGACTGGACCTCAGTGACCGTTTCGTGGCTGCTGGTGCGAGTTAGTACTGGTGAAGCGGCGGCGGGTTTAGCCGGAGGGACGGGAGGGATTACAGCGCCGTGCAGAGCAGATTAACATTCCTGCAGGATTTTTGACACTACGGGTGACAAATTTGCAACACTGGCGCTGTGTGTTTTTTTTGGAAGGGCGGGGCGGGTGGGGTGTGGTGAGGGGGGGTTAATCTGCTGCAGGTTTAAAACAGGTCAGCCAGAACAGAGACAAAACGGAATCAGATGATTTGAAGGCAGCGGAGAGGAGAGAGAGGAACCAGAGAGGAACCCGGAGAGGAACTGGAGAGGAGAGAGAGGAACCGGAGAGGAGAGAGAGGAACCAGAGAGGAACCAGTGAGGAACCAGAGAGAAACCAGAGAGAAGAGAGAGGAACCGGAGAAGAACCATAGAGAACTGGAGAGGAACCGGAGAGGAACCAGAGAGGAACCGGAGAGGAACTGGAGAGGAAGCAGAGAGGAGAAAGAGGAACCGGAGAGGAACCGGAGATCTGAGAGTTTCTCAAACAGAACAAAGACTGAAGAGCAGAGGAACCTTCAGCAGAGGAACCACTAATATTCACCAGTAATATTCATAACAGTTGATTTACTACAGAAACACAATAAATGCCACAATCCACTATGTGGTTAAAAGTATGTGGACACCTGACCATGAGCTGGTTGGAAATCCCATTCCAAAACCCTGAGCAGTAACGTGGAGCTCAGCTCAGTAACGGTCATGATCTCGGTCACCTGAGAGGCGCAGGTGAGATTCTGAGCTGTTATATTTATTATTTTTGAGAAGGTGAGGAGGAACAGCTCATCCGGAGCGTTTATTTGTACAGGAGAAGAAAAACATTCCAATCGCAGCGTTGGCTCAGTGTTTGTTTTGGTGGGATGAAGAAGGTCTTCTTGTCTCAGACAGGAGCACAATAGATGATGAAAAGCTGTCGGAGGAGAACAATTGGGTGCAGCTTTTGTAACCCTCGCCCCTCTCTCACCGGGTCCAGGCGGAGGAAGCGGGAGGCGATCTGCTAATGTGCCGGTGTGGAGTTGGTGCAGTGTTTCGTGTTACAGCTTCAGCGTGTCCTACACTTCCAGTACAATACGGCTCATTGTCCAGCACACCCACCGGCAGGAGAGCCTAAATAGTGCAGGTCTCATAACATTCCTCCTGAACACCCTCCCAAAAACCAGCTGCACCAATTACACCAGTTACTGACAAAACCAGTTCAGTCTGGTGCTTATAAACTGGTGTAACACCGCAGGAGGGAATTCATTCATGTATGTATGTGTGTATGTGTGTATGTATGTATGTGTGTATGTATGTATGTGTGTATGTGTGTATGTATGTGTGTATGTGTGTATGTATGTATGTATATATACTGTATATACAGTATATGTACATAATAACATAAACCCCCCAAATCATCCAAAATAACCCCAGATACACCCTAAATATACCCAATATAAACCCAAAATCATTCAAAATATTTCCAAAAAAAACAATATAATATAAACCCAAAATATATTTTTAAAAAACCCCCAAATAAAACCCCCCAAAAAAACAAAATAAACTCAAAATAAACCCCAAAAAACCCTAAAATAAACCCCAAAATATACCCAGAATATACCCCAAAATAAACCTCTAATATACCCCAAATAAACCTTAAATAAACCTTAATTACACCTCAAGTACACTATAAATATAACATCCATACACCCAGACTAATCCAAAAATAAGTCCTGTACCCTAACCCCAGAGAGGAGCTGCAGCGTGGAACAGTGGGTGTTTTATTTCTCTGTAACAGTAACTGAACCCTGCAGCACTGATAGTGATGAGGAACAGGAGTCTGGTTATCTCAGAGCAGAACCTCAGAGGAACGAGGCGTCGGTTTCTTCTCCTCCTGCCAGATCTTCACTTCAGGAACATTATTCTTCTCACCTCTGTGAGCAGAACCTTCTCCTCTCCTGTCCTCTCCAGACCTCATCAGAGATCTGATTACATCCCCACACACACCGCCGGCTTCATGCTTCATCTCACAGCGGCCCTCGTCTGAAACATCCAGACGTCTGAGGAGAGGAGATCAGCTCCAGATACGGGAGTGAGGAACCCGAGCGACGGTGTGGACGTTTCACTGCTAAAATAAATATACTTCCTTATTAAAGCAAAAATAAATTTTACACAATTCTCCAAAGACCAAAAGTATGTGGACACCCCTCCTAATTATTGTGTGCTTTAGGGTTTTAGTAAATATTTGACATATAGAATAAATAGTTTACATGTATTTTGCAGTTTTGTACCTCTTGCAGTTTTGCAACAAAACATATCAAAATATCTCCATAAACCTCAAATAAACCTAAATAAACCCAAATAAACCGCAAACAAACCTAAAATAAACCCAAAATAAACCCAAAATATACCCAAAATATACCCCAAAATAAACCTTAAATAAAACCAAATAAATCCAGAATATACCCAAAATAAACCCTGATCTGTGGATCCTCTGGGAGAAACACACATTACAATGAGATGCTTTAGAAAGCTCCACCACTAACATCAGCTCACTTTTACACTTTTACCAACTAATAATTTTATTCATTTATTCTGTTTTTTTACCCATCAGCTCTAAATATAACACCGAAACATCACAATATATAAATCACATTTTATTTTCTGAGATCCGTGATTTCTTTGTTCCCTGTAATGAGCTTCACAGTTGGATTAATTACTGAGGAACATTCTGATGGTTCTAAAGGTTCTGATGGTTCTGAGCTCCTCTATGATTGTAAACCTATGTAAAATAAAACACAAAACCTTTACAATTTAATTATAACTTTACTGTATACATTTGATTTATATGATTAACATTTTCCTGCTAAAATAACATTAAAAACTTTTACTAATTTGAATGAGATGTTGGTGATTTTATAATTAAATCTAAATTTAGAAATCGTTCAGTCACTCCAAACTCAACTACAATAAACTTTAAATCAGTGTAAATGAAAGCAGCTCATAAGATCAAACTTTTACACATTCAAATCTTTTATATTTTGTCCCTTTACACTAAATCATTTGAAATCTCTCATATTTAAACTAATGCGCTGCTCAGAAACAATTATTAATAATAAAATTATAATAACACTCGCAACAGTATCATCAACATTACTCACAACATCCAAACCAACAGTGAGAGAAGCATCAGGATCTTTATCAGGAAGCAGCTAATGAGGGAACCAATCACTGAAGAGATAGGCTTAACGAGAACAGGAAGCTTAGACCAAATATGGGAGCTGGCAAACAAGAAACATGTGCATGACCAATCAGAGAGAGAGTTGATTATGGATGTTTGGTGTATGCATCTGCGGCTAAAAGTTTAATAACCAAACTAGACATTATTCAAAACCAGGCATTAAGATTATGTTGTGGGGCAGTTAAAACAACACCGGTTACATCAATTCAAGTAGAGATGGGGGAGATGCCTCTACATCTTAGAAGAGACCAACTGGCCCTGGTATATTGGGCAAATCTGAAAGGTCATAATGAAAACCACATAAGCCAATCAGTATTAAGGCAGTGTCAAGAAAGAGTGAATGAAAAAGTTAGAAGCTATGGATGGACAATAAATAGCAAAGTTAAT
Source organism: Trichomycterus rosablanca (assembly GCF_030014385.1). Classification (NCBI taxonomy): domain Eukaryota; kingdom Metazoa; phylum Chordata; class Actinopteri; order Siluriformes; family Trichomycteridae; genus Trichomycterus; species Trichomycterus rosablanca. Next base: position 229,590 of record NC_086004.1, read on the forward strand.
GACAAGGAAATAAAACAGTTAGAAGTAAGTCCTACAGTGGCATATCCAGCTGTCCCTCCCTGGGTACAAGAAGAAGTAACAATAGACTGGTGCCTGTTGAACAAAAGACAAGAACATGAAATAGACAAATACTGGGTGATGAATTATATGGATAAAAAATACAAAAACAATACTATAATATATACAGATGCATCAAAAAGAACAGACAAAAGAATGGGAATATCATATGTCATACCAGAACATAAAATATTCTGTAATAAAAGAATAAATGATGAGTTGGCTGTATATACGGGAGAATTAGTGGCAATTCAACAAGCAATGATATGGGTAGAGCATAATAGACCAAAAGAGGTGGTAGTGGCATCAGATTCCAGCTCAGCTCTATTAAGTCTTGAATTATCTCAGGTTGAGGCAAGACAAGATATTGTATGGGAAATAAAACAGTTGGTAAATGACATAACAAAATCAGGGACAAAAATTTCATTTATATGGGTTCCGGCTCATATAGGAGTAGCAGGGAATGAATGTGCAGACAAATTCGCAAAACAAGCAGCAGGAAAAGAAAGAATTGAAATTAAGATCAAATATAGTAAAGCAGAAATGGACACACAGGGCTAAATAGCACACTAGCAATAATTAAGAAACATGAAAATGGGAAATGTGATTACTGCAATAATCCGGAAACAGCTCTAGGTATCATTATTATAGACTCAGATTAATACAACAACTAGAAGAAAATAAGCTTAAACTGAATATTCAGGACATCCTAAAAAAAGGGTCAGGAGAAATTGATTTTAAGTTTCTTTTTTCTTTTTTGAAGGAAACAGGATTAGTAAACAGGATATAGGAAAATAGATTAAAACTCTACAAACTACTGGTTCCATACTCCAGTCTAGATGGTGGCGGTAATGCACCAAAAAGCTAGTTGCCATCCGCCAAAAAAAAAAGAAAAAAAGAAAAAAAGAAATCAGAGAGAGAGAGAGTTAACAAGAACAGGAAACAACGACCATAAAAGGAAAGTGATTGTAAAGTTCTCATGTATTAATGTTTATTCATTACTATATTATATAAATATTAAAGTTGTATTTTATCATTCTTATAATGTTTGATTTACATTTTTGTGTTTCTGTTTCTTTCTGCAGCTTTACGATGATGTGAAGGTCAAAAGTTTAAGTACACTTGTGAGAAACATTGATTAGGAATTTTAATCATGTTCACTGTAAAAGCGTCCAAATAAATGTGAATGTTGACACCTTTACTTTTAGATTGAAGGCGTCTCTTTTTAAGGTGGTTCTTGGATTACACCTGACCATCCAGATGTGTGATCTCCAGATGAAATGAATAATTAGGAGGTTGGGGCGTCGTGTTTGGGTCTGTCTGATGTTCCTGAACATTCCTGTGTATGAACACGACGTGCTTCATGTTTTCAGAAGATAAAAATCACTGACGCACTCGGTTCCATCCAAACCCAGAGAGAAGCTTTCACAGTCAGACAGAAGAGAGGGCCGATCTGAGATGAATCAGTGTGATGACTGGGTGAGGGTGAGGGTGAGGGGGGTACACCGCCGGGTGATGCACTGATCCACGCTGTGTGTGATGGAGTCCTGAATGAGACGACAGACGTTCCTGATCTTATCCTCCACCTCACTATCACTCACCTCATCTCCACCAGCACATTCCACCCTGTGTGTGTGTGTGTGTGTGTGTGTGTGTGTGTGTGTGTGTGTGTGTGATACAGGTCTGTACCTGCCCATGATTATCATAAAAGACGCCGAACAAAGAGCATGAAGAGCGTACAGAGCACAAGGTACTGAACTCATCACACTATAAATAAATGAATGTTGTTTATAATGAATCAGCGGCTCTCGTTAATTATCTCGTTATTAATTACAGTGAGAGGAAACAAGTATTCACCCCCCACACACCTCAGCACCATCAGTACAACCGCTCCCATCATCCACCAGTGTGTGTGTGTGTGTGTGTGTGTGTGTGTGTTGTACAGAAGGTGTTTTTACTTTGCACTGATTTTCCCAGGAGACACAGGACACACTGCACCCCTGACCAGGAAGCGGCCGGTATGTGTGTACCTATAAACATGAGTGTGGGGTGTTTTGGGTGTTTTGGGGTCAAGCGTTCAGTGACCCCAGCCGTGACCTCAGAGACCTTTCACGAGTTCCCTTAATCAATCATGTAGAGAAGGTTGATTGGTGAGGAACCTGAGAACATCTAGAACGTTCTGAAGGTCCGGTCACACCAGACAGGGTACAGGAGGAGCATGGTCAGGCAGAGAGTTGTTCACAGGAGCCAACACACCTTCTGCATGTCCTCGGAAGGTCGGGCGGAAGGAAACCCATATAAACACAGGAAGAGATTTGAGATTTGAACCCAGGTCCATAGAACCAATGTTTCCCTGCAACACCCACACTACCTGATGAGAGCTTCACTGTACGCTCATGTAACCACGTCCGTGGAGCAGCTTGTTTGTTTACACTCCTTCATCAGCACCACCAGCAGAACCTTTACTGAACCACAGATCGTCCCCAGACAGGAGCAGCACACCAGACCTCACAACCTGCTCTCAGAATCATGATCAGAAGCTTGTTTGTTTACATCCCTCTGTCCTCTTCAAAGTAGAATATCTTGCATCTGATTGGTTAACAGACTCGATGATTCTAAACGATGGTAACAATCAGAGGAACACCACATTATCCTGGTGAGGGTTCCAGTGGGCTTTGTAGACACAGCCAATCATGTCTGTATGTTGGGCAGATGTTGCTGGTTTAAGTCCCACCACTGCCAGGTTGCCACTGTGGGGCCCTTGAGCAAGGCCCTTAACTCTCAGCTGCTTAGACTGTATACTGTAAGTCTGTAAATGTAAGTAGATGCCCGACCGGCTGATAGCACAGCCTGGGATTTGAACCCTGGATCCCAGCGATGATGCGCTAGTGCTTCAGATATCAGAGTGTGTTTGAAGCGTAAGTATGTGGACGCGGTTGGTTCTCACACGTCCTGACTGACCTCCTGCGTGCTTGTGTTATCAGGTCAAACTCATCAGAGTGTGTGTGATGGTCCATCACTACACACACTTCCTTCTTCAGAGTGTGTGTGTGTGTGTGTGTGTGTGTGTGTGTGTGTGTGTTTCCTGCTCTTCTCTTCTCAGTAATCCATCATGGTGTTGGTGTTAAGTTTATCTCGGACTGAAAACACCCTCGGGGTCGCCCGCTGCCCCCTGATCCAGACTGCCAGACGACGCCCGTCTAGATGAACCACACATGTGTGTGTGTGTGTGTGTGTGTGTGTGTGTTGTAAAGGTCACTTGACCTGTTTTTCCACAGAGCATTGAGATGTTAGCCGGGCGACCTGAAGTGGACGGTGCTGGTTACAGTTTTTCGGGAGGTGAACCCTGGCACCACCAGAGGGTATCAGCTCACCTATACCTGTACCCATAACTATTCTGCCCATGCACTACATGTACCTGCCTGAAGAGGGAGCTGACTTCCACATCTTCTTTCAGATGAACACACTACACTCTCTGTATTCCTCCACCACTCCATCATCAGATACCATCCAGCGTTCCCCCTCTCGGACACGCCCAGTTCTGTCTGTAGAGGGTTCGACCAGGATGTGGGCAGTGGTGGCACAATGGTTAAGGTACTGGACTAGCAGTCAAAAGGTTGCCAGTTTAAGCCCCACTATTTCCAAGTTGCCACAGTTGGGCCCCTAAACAAGACCCGTAACCCTCAGATTTTAGGATCAGGTTTTGGGAGCAAGGCTGTACACCTGGAGTGCGGGAGGTGGATTTTTCTGTAACGTGTGTTTGGCGTGACGGTGGGTAGCATGGCATCGTGTGTCTGAGGGAGTTCAGCTCTGAGTCATCACACACACACACACACACACTTTCACACACACACACACACACACTCTCACACACACACACACACACTCTCTCACACACACTTTCACACACATACACACACTCACCTCCGTCCTCATTCCTGTTTATCGGATGCGTGTGGCGTGTCATGGTGAGACTGATGAGTAACACCACTGCTGGAACCTCTCACCTGTCCTCAGGTAACAGCATCATCCCTCAGACACCCACCATCACCAAACCCCCTCCAGCCAGGAGACGCTGATTCACCCCTCACGCCCGGATTCACTCGCCCCTGTGCTCATCCCGAGAAAAATTCCAGGTCACATGATGTGTTTATTCCCGCTCTCGCGCCATAGATGGTCATGTGCTGAGGGGCCAAAAGTATGTGGACACCCCGTTTATTTATTAAGTTTGGTTGTTTTAGCCACACCAATTACAGAACTCACTACTGGTAACCATAGGAACATGAATAAAAGTCAATCCATTACATTCAGTACAGTTTATCCTTTTAACTCTGTATCAACAGTTTGGGGAAGGCTCTGTCCAGTTCTAGCATGGCTACATAAAGACGTGGTTTGACCTGTTTGGTGACGTGCACAGAGCTCTGCTCTCAGAGTTATCAAACACATCTGAGATGAATCGGAATGCTGACTGTGAGCCAGACGTTCTAATCCAGCATCAGATTCTGACTGATTTGCTCATGCTCAGGTGACCACAGGTGACCACAGGTGACCACTAAACTTTATACACAATTAATTCTGTTTCTTCTTTGATAAAGATGTAACTCAAACACCAGTGAGGTCAAAAGTTTACGGATGTTTCTCAGATTTTGGTAATGCGCCTGTGGAAGCACCGTGAAAACAGGAGCTCTTCATCAGGAGCTTCCAGGACCGGGTCTCTGTATCTGAGCTGTCGTGAATAAAGTGGTGTAAAGCACATCATCACTGGACCCCGGAGCTGTGGGAAGGTGAGGCCACAGTAAGACACACCTGGAGGTTTGGGATGTGGTACTGTGCTGATGGGATTTCAGACGAGGGTAAAAGAGTGAGATGTTAAATAATGAGGAAGGGTTTTACTTCTCATGAGACAGAGTGTGCAGCAGTGTGTGTGTGTGTGTGTGTGTGTGTGTGTGTGTGTGTGTTTGTATATAAAAACAAGGAAGGCGTCTTCATGAACCACCTGGGTTCCTCTCGATGCCCTGTCATCAGCACTGAGTCATACCCGGCTCCTTTCACCAAACACAACTATCAATGTGTGTGTGTGTGTGTGTGTGTGTTCATGCTCCTTGTACTGGCACGCCAACCTTTGCATGCCATCCTCCACTCAGTTTGTTTATTATTATTATGCCCAACTTCAAAGAGCAACATGTACACACACACACACACACACACACACACAAACACACACACACACACACACACACACTAACAAACATATACACAAAATCACAAACATCCACACACTATACTACACAAACACACAGTATAAAACATATAAGCACATAAACACACACACTATACTACACATACACACACATATACACATACACATAGGTACACACTATCAGACACAAATATAGACACACTATACCACTCATGTACACACACACACACACATACAATCTGTTACACACACAAGCACACAGTCACACACACACACAGTCACACGCACATAAATATATACAGTGTATCACAAAAGTGAGTACACCCCTCACATTTCTGCAAATATTTCATTATATCTTTTCATGGGACAACACTATAGACATGAAACTTGGATAGAACTTAGAGTAGTCAGTGTACAGCTTGTATAGCAGTGTAGATTTACTGTCTTCTGAAAATAACTCAACACACAGCCATTAATGTCTAAATAGCTGCAACATAAGTGAGTACACCCCACAGTGAACATGTCCAAATTGTGCCCAAATGTGTCGTTGTCCCTCCCTGGTGTCATGTGTCAAGGTCCCAGGTGTAAATGGGGAGCAGGGCTGTTAAATTTGGTGTTTTGGGTACAATTCTCTCATACTGGCCACTGGATATTCAACATGGCACCTCATGGCAAAGAACTCTCTGAGGATGTGAGAAATAGAATTGTTGCTCTCCACAAAGATGGCCTGGGCTATAAGAAGATTGCTAACACCCTGAAACTGAGCTACAGCATGGTGGCCAAGGTCATACAGCGGTTTTCCAGGACAGGTTCCACTCGGAACAGGCTTCGCCAGGGTCGACCAAAGAAGTCGAGTCCACGTGTTCGGCGTCATATCCAGAGGTTGGCTTTAAAAAATAGACACATGAGTGCTGCCAGCATTGCTGCAGAGGTTGAAGACGTGGGAGGTCAGCCTGTCAGTGCTCAGACCATACGCCGCACACTGCATCAACTCGGTCTGCATGGTCGTCATCCCAGAAGGAAGCTGACGCACAAGAAAGCCCGCAAACAGTTTGCAGAAGACAAGCAGTCCAAGAACATGGATTACTGGAATGCCCTGTGGTCTGACGAGACCAAGATAAACTCGTTTGGCTCAGATGGTGTCCAGCATGTGTGGCGGCGCCCTGGTGAGAAGTACCGAGACAACTGTATCTTGCCTACAGTCAAGCATGGTGGTGGTAGCATCATGGTCTTGGGCTGCATGAGTGTTGCTGGCACTGGGGAGCTGCAGTTCATTGAGGGAAACATGAATTCCAACATGTACTGTGACATTCTGAAACAGAGCATGATCCCCTCCCTTCGAAAACTGGGCCTCATGGCAGTTTTCCAACAGGATAACGACCCCAAACACAACCTCCAAGATGACAACTGCCTTGCTGAGGAAGCTGAAGGTAAAGGTGATGGACTAAACCCAATTGAGCACCTGTGGCACATCCTCAAGTGGAAGGTGGAGGAGTTCAAGGTGTCTAACATCCACCAGCTCTGTGTGTCATCATGGAGGAGTGGAAGAGGTTTCCAGTAGCAACCTGTGCAGCTCTGGTGAATTCCATGCCCAGGAGGGTTAAGGCAGTGCTGGATAATAATGGTGGTCACACAAAATATTGACACTTTGGGCACAATTTGGACATGTTCACTGTGGGGTGTACTCACTTATGTTGCAGCTATTTAGACATTAATGGCTGTGTGTTGAGTTATTTTCAGAAGACAGTAAATCTACCAGCTATACAAGCTGTACACTGACTACTCTAAGTTATATCCAAGTTTTATTTCTATAGTGTTGTCCCATGAAAAGATATAATAAAATATTTGCAGAAATGTGAGGGGTGTACTTACTTTTGTGATACACTGTATATACAGTGTATCACAAAAGTGAGTAGTCAAGTCAAGTCAACTTTATTTATATAGCGCTTTTTACAATATACATTGTCTCAAAGCAACTTTACAAAATCCAGGACCAACAGATACAAAAACCCCTGTTGAGCAAGCCGAGGGCGACTGTGGCAAGGAAAAACTCCCTGAAAATTACAGGAAGAAACCTTGAGAGGAACCAGACTCAGCAGGGCCCATCCTTCTTGGGTGGTCTGGAGGATACTTTAAATAAATACACGATTTACACAAATCATACAAACACAGAATTAAATGATCTAAAAGTCATAACTGGTAATAAATAGATAAATAAACAATTAAATAATAATAGAGTTGTTAACCGCTCTAGTCTTCAATAAAGTCTGTAGTGATTTCTTGTCGTTGCAATTACTCCAGACCCGTCACATCTGACAGGAGCAGCATCGTTGTCCCGGCAGTCTCGACTTTAATCCTTAACCTCGGCGGGTAAACAGGTTTCCATCAGAATGCCCTCGGGGTAAAACAACAGAGAATGTAGTTAATAATGTACAATGCTAGTTGACAAACAGTTTTACAGAGAGTTTTAGACTCCGGCAGCCCTAATTATTACAGCATAACTAAAAGGGAGAGCAAGCAGGTACACCCCTCACATTTCTGCAGATATTTAAGTATATCTTTTCATGGGACAACACTGACAAAATGACACTTTGACACAATGAAAAGTAGTCTGTGTGCAGCTTATATAACAGTGTAAATTTATTCTTCCCTCAAAATAACTCAATATACAGCCATTAATGTCTAAACCACCGGCAACAAAAGTGAGTACACCCCTTAGTGAAAGTTCCTGAAGTGTCAAAATTTTGTGTGGCCACCATTATTTCCCAGAACTGCCTTAACTCTCCTGGGCATGGAGTTTACCAGAGCTTCACAGGTTGCCACTGGAATGCTTTTCCACTCCTCCATGACGACATCACGGAGCTGGCGGATATTCGAGACTTTGCGCTCCTCCACCTTCCGCTTGAGGATGCCCCAAAGATGTTCTATTGGGTTTAGGTCTGGAGACATGCTTGGCCAATCCATCACCTTTACCCTCAGCCTCTTCAATAAAGCAGTGGTCGTCTTAGAGGTGTGTTTGGGGTCATTATCATGCTGGAACACTGCCCTGCGACCCAGTTTCCGGAGGGAGGGGATCATGCTCTGCTTCAGTATTTCACAGTACATATTGGAGTTCATGTGTCCCTCAATGAAATGTAACTCCCCAACACCTGCTGCACTCATGCAGCCCCAGACCATGGCATTCCCACCACCATGCTTGACTGTAGGCATGACACACTTATCTTTGTACTCCTCACCTGATTGCCGCCACACATGCTTGAGACCATCTGAACCAAACAAATTAATCTTGGTCTCATCAGACCATAGGACATGGTTCCAGTAATCCATGTCCTTTGTTGACATGTCTTCAGCAAACTGTTTGCGGGCTTTCTTGTGTAGAGACTTCAGAAGAGGCTTCCTTCTGGGGTGACAGCCATGCAGACCAATTGGATGTAGTGTGCGGCGTATGGTCTGAGCACTGACAGGCTGACCCCCCACCTTTTCAATCTTTTTGTCAGTGTTGTCCCATGAAAAGATATACTTAAATATCTGCAGAAATGTGAGGGGTGTACTCACTTTTGTGATACACTGTATATATATACAATATACCACACATACACAGTCACACACACACACACACACACTATACTACACATACACACATAAACACACACATACACACAGACAATCTGTTACACACACACACATTGTTATCAGTGTTTCTTTGATGTGCTGCAGTAGAATATTACTCGACGTGTGTTTGATGTTTGATGTTGCTGCTCTCGTTGGACTGGACAGTCGGGTTGGTTTCTGTGTTCTGCTCAGTACTAACCTGGTCAGTACTCATGAGGTTCTTGTTTGAGAAGTTTGGAGTGAAGCTGCTGATCGTCTGAATCCAGAGGAACCGGGTGATGGGTGAGATGATCAGTCACAGAGCTGCAGCATTCGAACCCGAGACCCCGAGGTGATGAGACTGGGATGGAGCGGAGGATCTTTCAGGAGAGGTTTGAACCAGTGGTGGTGCAACAGTGCAACACACACATTCAGTCAGAATGACATTTCTAACCAGACGTCATCTACAGAAGAAATAAATATAAATATAAATAAATATAAAAAACATGTTTAACAACCAAATAATTTAAAAAAGGAAAGTTAAGAGGCGTCACTCATACCTGATCGTTCCTGCCCCCTTTTTAGGGATTACCTGTAAAAACACAGAGCGTCTGGTCTCTAATGACCCTCAGCAGCAGCTCGTGAGGCTAAAAATGCTCCTAATAATCCGGACTAATCCCTCATTCCATTAGTGAGGAAGTTACCTAAACAGGGGGCGAGTCTGAGCACCGTCTAACCTCCCCCCCCACCCCCACCCCCACCCCCCAAACCCCACATTAGAGTTCCTGGAACTTTTCCTGGACTGAAATCTGAACTTCCAATTACTGTCTGATAAAGATGAGCGGTGTTTATTGATTGGTGTTTACTGAGCGGTGTTTATTGAGTTAATTTAACGGTGTTTATTTAACGGTGTTATTTAACGGTGTTTATTTAACGGTGTTTATTTAACGGTGTTTACTGAGCAGTGTTTATTGAGTTTATTTAACAGTGTTTATTTAACGGTGTTTATTTAACAATGTTTATTGAGTGGTGTTTATTTAACAGTGTTTATTTAACGGTGTTTATGGTGTTTGCTGATGTACAGTCTCTCTTGTGTTTATAAGACTCACTTCACCCGCGATGCTTCACCCTGCGGCACCACACAAATCAATACAGAGTAAAAATAAATCAAACCTTCACACGTCCGTCTGTTTGTGTAAAAATCCTCCTTCTGTTCTGCTGCTGACGGACGAGCAGAAATAATCGTTCCACTTCTCAAAGTCAGCCAGAAAATTAGTGGATCAGAAATGTCGGGGCTGAACGTTCCAGTCGACATGTTTAATAAGCGCAGAAGAAAAGCGGGCGGCGCCGTACACCAGCGTTATCATGAACGTTCATAAATAACCTGGCGCCTGACCAGGTGAGTTTAAATTAAAGTAGATTCTTACTCTGGATCATCGTTTAATCAGGATGTTTATATTCAGGCTGAACTTTCAGCTCCTATAACTTCAGACTGCTGTTGATGGCATCAACAAGTTCTAGATGGATTTTGTTATAGTCCCACTGGTTGGATGCTGGGGGTTTAAGGTCAAAACCCTGGAAGCTTAATGGAACATCCGACTGCATCCAAGATTTTAAAAATTTTATTTATTTATTTATTATTATTATTATTATTAACTTAATTAACTTATTAACTTGAACAACAATCCAGTTTTACTAGGAACAGTACTGCCACTAGGGGGCGCTTAGATGGTGCACAAGCACTGGGATCCATCAAGGCTCTTCTCTGTTCTAGCACCCAAGTGGTGGAATGAACTTCCTCTGTCTGTCCGAACATCTGAGTCTCTTGCTGTCTTTAAAAAAACCTTCATCACCTCTTTACTAAACACTTAAGCTGACCTATATCTATTTACTAAAAATTTTTCCATTTAAAAAAACAAAAAAAAAAACCCACTTTGGTTCTAACAGGTTTCAGCAGATTCGTGTTCTTTGACTGTTGTTTACTAAAACTTGAGAAATGAAATGTTCACTATAGAAGCACTTCTGTAAGTCGCTCTGGATAAGATCGTCTGCTAAATGCAGAAAATGTAAAATGTAAAATGGATCCTGGACTCTCCGAGTTTGAATCTCAGCTCTGCTACCAGTAAGCTGGGCGCCCCCTAGTGCCTGCAGCGGACAAAATCAGCCACTGGTCTGCTGGGTGAGAAAAGACGTGACTAAAAATTGGGAGGGGTCTTCGAGGCCATGTAAGGACCCTGGTTAGTAGCCCGAGGCGCCCGTACAGAAGTGGAGGAATCTGTGGCGAGACTGACTCCACTTGCTGATCCACCAAAATACGGGCAAATAAGAAGAGGTCGCGTCAGAGGGAAGGCGTGTCAGGAGAATATACCCTCCTCGCACACCATTGGGGTCTCCAGCAGATAAAGAGGAACTGGCTACAACTAAACTGGGTAAAAAAGGGAGAAAATGCAAAAAAATAATAAAATAGAGGTGATAAACAGAAGCCTCCGTGCCCCATCTTCCTGCCAAACTAGGCAGTGCACAGGGACATGACCCCAGACACGGAGCAGCTCATGGACGCCTGACATCACGTTACAAACCCCCTCGATTACTGATACTGAACTGTAATGATCTGAACAGAATATTACAGATAAACACTGTGGAACTGAATGCAGCAGAATCAGGAGAGAAGATAAACAGTGATTACTGATTGATTGATTGATTGATTGATTGATTGGAGGTGAACGGGGAGCAGCGGTGTTGCATGAATCCTCACCCGTGTTTAAAGGCATGATGGGATAACTGGGCTGAGAACATGATTCTGGACGCAGAGTGACACTCACAGCTTCTTAATTGAGCGTCTGCACTTAAATCCACCTCGTTTAGACGCTCGTTAGCCGGCGGGTCGTCAGATCGCGGTTCGTTTACTCAGCAGCAGCTGGAACACGAGGGGTTTAGATCAGATCAGTCTGATTACTGCGCTGATCCTCCACTGCACCCAAAGTACGATACAGCAGGGGGGGTTTCAACCTGGGGGGGGAGGGGGTCACTGCAAACACCAAAAGTATATGGACAACACTTACTAGAGCCGATCAGGTGGCCCCTGGAGTGCTGGGGCCCGATCAGGTGGCTCCTGGTGTGGTTTGGAGGTCGAGTTTGACTCTGACGGTGGTTCTGACGGTTCGAAGTGAGAGGCAGTGAGGAACAGACGGGCGTGTCGGGCCCCGCTGAGACGTCCGGAGCTGGAGCCCGGCACTAATTATTTCATTAACAAGAAGAACGATTCTGAGCTACATCTGCTCTCTCATGTCGCACCGGTGACCTTCAGCTCTCGTCCTCTTATTATCCTGAATTATTCATTATTTACTGAGGAGAGAAACGTGCAGAATCACTCGTCTAAAGAAAACCATTTTATTATTTATTATTCATGAGTTTATAACAGGCGGCACGGTGGCTCGTGGGTAGCACTGTCACCTAACAGCAAGACGGTCCTGGGTTTGATCCCTAGGCGGGGGGTCTGGGTCCTTTCTGTGTGGAGTTTGCATGTTCTCCCCGTGTCTGTGTGGGTTTCCTCCAGGAGCTCCGGTTTCCTCCCACAGTCTAAAAACATGCAGTCAGGTTCATTGGAGACACTGAATAGGTGAATGTGTGTGTGTGCATGTGGGTATGTGATGGACTGGCGCCCCATCCAGGGTGTTACTGTGTGCCTTGCACCCATTGAAAAACTGGGATAGCCCCCCCCCCCGCAACCCTGATTGGTTAAGCGGTTAAGAAAGTGAGTGAGTGAGTTTCTAACACAGCAGGTCCTTCCCTCAAACAGAAGCTATTTTATTTATTTATTTATTTATTTATTTATTTATTTATTTATTTATTTATTCAAATATGTACTTATTTATTTAGGTTTTTATTTATTTATTTATTTATGTTTTTATGTATTTAAATTTTTTAACAATTATATTGTTATTTATTTATTTATTTTATTAAAATATTTATTTATTTATTTGTTTAGTTTGGTTATATATTGTACTACACAACATTGCAATACTTATTGCTCCAGTTAAAACTAATTTTATCTTGTTCACTTTTATTGTTTATAATAATAATTCTCCTGTCCTGGGGTGTTACTGCATTCTACCCAGTGTGAGTGGTGCATCATAAATAAATAAATAAATAATAATCATTATTTTTATTATGACTGAATATGGGGCTTATTTTATGTTTTTAATGAAAACATCCTGTGTGAATAAAAGCGTTTTTTATACGGAGTTTATTTCAGGAACACGTCCGGGCCTGGCGGGGTCGGGGTTTATCCCAAATGTGTTTAAACACTTACGGTAAATACTGTATAAGCTGCAGGAATTCTGGGTAATCCCCCGCACCCATTAGTGAGGAGATAGAGGAGGACGTCTCTGACAGATCCTGACCAGGTCCAGTTTTTATCTCCTCGTCTGAGACTGATAAGATCCTAAAGTTCTGAGCCCAGTGTGGGAGGAACCAAAGCTTCAGTTCCATTAGCGAGTCTTCAGCGAGTCTTTAGTGAGTCTCATCCTCCCGTTCACCTGTCAGTATGTTCACTGTGGGGTGTACTCACTTATGTTGCAGCTATTTAGACATTAATGGGTGTGTGTTGAGTTATTTTCAGAAGACAGTAAATCTACACTGCTATACAAGCTGTACACTGACTACTCTAAGTTATATCCAAGTTTCATGTCTATAGTGTTGTCCCATGAAAAGATATAATAAAATATTTGCAGAAATGTGAGGGGTGTACTCACTTTTGTGATACACTGTACATGAAACAGTGGTCTCTCTACCAAGGTTAGGAGGACATTCATGTCTGTGTGGATGACCAGCCTGGTTGAAAGCACCTCTAAGACCTCTGCGCCACAGGTACAGGTGTCACTGCTCTCGGTCGAGCAAGCTTCACGTCACCATTCACTAAAGACTGATGGTGTTAAACTCATCATCACAGAAGTTCATTCATTCATTAACTGTCTGTTTTACCAGCGCTTTATCCTGGTCAGGGTCACAGTGGGTCTGATTTATTGGGCAAAAGGCAGGAGACACCCCGAAAACACACACACAGACACAGAGAGAACACGCAAAACTCCAAGCAGAAAGGAACTGGGGAATCGAACTCAAACCCTTCTTGCTGTGAGGTGACAGTGCTACCCACCTAGCCACCGTGCCATCCACATATAGTTCTGAAACATTCAGAAGGTGGATTGGCAGCTTCACTTTACTTACACCTCTAGCTGTGTAGGTAAGTGGGTTCGAACCCAGTGTTTCTAGGTCGCGAGTCTGATTTGTGTGTGTGTGTGTGTGTGTGTATGTGTGTGTGTGTGTGTGTGTGTGTGTGTGTGTGTGTATGTGTGTGTGTGTGTGTGTGTGTGTAATTGCAGAAGCTGAGGTGCTGATGATCTGATAAATTGATGCATTAACAGGACAGAAGAACTGATCCTGGATCAGCGAGGCTCAACGATACAGGATTAGTACTGATAAGCATCAGAAATACACTCACACACACACACACACACACACACACACGCACAATCACACACACACACACACACACACTCACACACACACACGCACACTCACACTACAGGTTCAGGTGAGAATGAGGATGTGTGATAATTATCTGAGCTTCTGTAGAGGAACGTAAACACGCTGAGGATCAGAAGTCGCATCATTATTTAGAACTGATCTCATTACAGGAACTGGGAGCGCTGGGTTAGTAACACACTCCAGACTGGGAATACTGGGAGAACTGGGCTGACAGTTTACTGGTTTGGGAGTGAGTGCAGCTCCTGGATGATCTGCAGGTGAACTCAGGTGTGAATGGAGGTTTGAAACAGAAATTGTTCATGTTGAGAGTCGTGTCCTTCTGCAGTGCCGTGTTTGACCAGCAGAGGGAGCACTGAGGCGCACTTGATCCATGTTACGATTCCTCATAACTAAGTCACCTGTTGTTGCCTCGTGAGTGTTAATCCGCTCCAGCTGGACGTGTTTCTATACATCTCAGTTTCTCTCTCTCAGACTTGCCGGCTCCTTTGTTGTTGAACCTGCTTTTCTTTAAGCAGATGCAGTATACTGTCTAAGCAATTGAGGGTTAAGGGCCTTGCTCAGGGGCCCAACAGGGCACACAGGTAGTGGTGGGGCTGAAACCAGCAACCTTTCGATTACCAGTCCAGTACCTTAACCAGCAGGCTACAGCTTCCACTTGTGTGTGATATCAGCATTCTGTATGTTTGTAAGAACTCACCCCGTGGAATTCATTTTCCTGGAACCAGCTGAAGATCCGGAGTTATTCTGGTGGAAAAGAACTGTGGGAATTTATCCCTCCTGTCTGTTCCTGGTGTTAGAAGCACCAAATCCAGAACGTTTTACTTCTATTCTCATTCTGGAGCATTGTGTGGATCTTCTTCTGCACGTGTTACAGCATGGCTACATAAAGAGAGAGCACAGGTGCTAGACTGACCTGCCTGCAGCCCAGACCATGGTGGGTCCTGGAGAGCAGAACAGAACTCAGCTCAGCGGAAGAATGAAAGTCGGATTAGCTGGAACGTTCCGGAATGCCTCGC